>NW_027657474.1:0-27411 GCF_964235325.1 Thermobia domestica | reverse complement strand
GACGAATATTCGGACCCAAGAGGAACGGGAACGGGGAATGGCGGAAACTTCATAACGAGGAACTACATAAGGTATATGGTTTACCGAACATTGTTAGGATCATCAAGTTTAGGAGGCTTAGGTGGGCGGGTCATGTAGCTAGAATGGAAGAAAGTAGAAACGCTTTCAAAGTCTTGACTGGAAGACCAATCGGAAAACGACCATTAGGAAGACCTTGGCGCAGAGGGGAGGACAATATTAAGATGGATCTCGCAGAGATAGGAATACAAAGTAGAAACTGGATGCAGTTAGCTAAGGATAGAAGTCAGTGGAGAGCGTTTTTGTGAACGCTGCATTGAACCTCCGGGTTCCATAGGCCATAGAGTTATATATATATATATATATATATATATATATATATATATATATATATATATATATATATATATATATATATATATATATATAATCTCTCTTTCTCCCTCTCTCTCTCGACCCCTGCTTCATATACGTGAAAATGTTCCAAAGTACTTCTGAATATTCCCATGTAAGGGATGAATTCAATTACCAGTCACTCCGTATAGCGTGTCTCTTATATAAGGTAATTTCCTACACCAGCTAACGATAGCTGGTAACGATACGCACACCTGCTAAATGTATTCTATTTGACCGTAAACACGCATTAGTGAAATGACATCTCCCTACGAGAACCCCTGAGCTTACTTGACGACAAACTCATGAAATGGCGTTTCCATGTCGTCGCTTTTAATACAAACGGCGTAGCTAATATTTTCAAAAGTTTACAAGAGGAGCAAAAGAAGGTTTTGTGGTACATTCCAGTCAACATATATATATATACAGGGTGGGCCATTTTAATTAATCCACGGAAATATCTGAAAGATGATAAAACATAGAAGAAATTTTTGAAGTACACGTTATATATTGCTAAGGGGGAAAACCAATTCCGCCAAAAGTACCCCTCCCCGCCCCCCGTAAATGGGGGTAACGGGGGGTAACTTTGAAATGTCAAATGGGAACATGGGTCGAGTGATACCTCGTTCGAAAGGTCTTGGAAAACTAAGTAACGCTGTACCAAAAGATGTTTCATATTGTGCACCAGTTTCAAAATGGCCGTCATGATATGGTTTGGAAACTCCAGTACCCGTAGTATGAAAACCATGGAAGGTAAATGAGTGGAACAAAATTGAAATACGTAAATATCATAGGGCATATCGAATGGCGTGATCAATGTGATCCCAGTGGCCTCCCTAAAGGGGTCTTGAGGGCTAACTTCAAAATTTCAAATAGTAACATGAGTCGAGTGGTACCTCGTTCGATAAATCTTGCAAAATCTAACATATTGCAGGAGAAAACGATTGATGTCAAATGGCAGTGTTCTCAAAAGGCCGCCGAAACATAGTATCCGTGTCAGAGAAAAGGTTTAGTACCCGTAGTATGAAAGCGATTGGATAAATCAACAGAAGAAAAACTGGAGTAGCTAACTGACGTAAGGCACATCGAGAGGTGTTGTCGGGGTGACTCCAAGGGCCAACTGAAAGGTATCCGGGGCCAGCTTGAAAATTTCAAATAGCAGCTTGAAGCGAGTAACATCACGTTACATAGACAAATTAATATCAAACAGCTTCTGTAAGAAAATTTTCGACATGAGACACCGTTTTCAAAATGATCGCAAAGACATGGTGACTGTGTCTAAGAAAACGTCTAGTGTCCATAGTATGAATACGGTTAGACATAAATGAAAATAACGAAAATTAAATAGGAAAACTACGGAGGCGTTCCAAGGCTCGAGAATAATACAACAGAGATAAAAAATATTAGAGTAAAATTGCCATAATGTATAGAGAGAAATCCAAGTCCTGCAAAATAATCTCTCCCTTCGCTCTGTATGTGAGTGGGGTGGAAAGTAACTATGAAAGTTCTAATGAGAACTCTACTTTAATTCGTAAATTAAGGCTAACCTTACAAATAGGTATGGTGTAGTTGAAACATTTGTTTGTAAGGATGACGCTGTAGTGACTAAAAAAACAGAAACTTTTATGCAATGCGTGCTGGCTATTCAGAAAGCATTTCGAGGATATACGTACACACCGTTTCGTCCCTCAAGCTCACAATATGACATGAATGCTAATAGTTAATGAAAATGTAACTGTGGCCATCCGCGTTAACTTAGTGCACCAATTCTCTATGCATGAAGTCTGCCTTCCAAACAGCATTGGGTAGGTCAAGCGTACGCCCGAACCGTTGTCCGGTCGGACATTGAAATTTTGAAGTTAGCCCACAAGACCCCTTCAGGGAGGCCACTGGGATCACAGGGATTACATCATTCGATATGCCCTATGATATTTACGTATTTCAATTTTGTTCCATTCATTTACCTTCCATGGTTTTCATACTACGGGTACTGGCGTTTCCGAACCATATCATGGCCGCCATTTTGAAACTGGTGCACAATATGAAACATCTTTTGGTACAGCGTTACTTAGTTTTCCAAGACCTTTCGAACGAGGTATTACTCGACCCATGTTCCCATTTGACATTTCAAAGTTACCCCCCGTTACCCCCACTTACGGGGGGCGGGGAGGGGTACTTTTGGCGGAATTGGTTTTCCCCCTTAGCAATATATAACGTGTACTTCAAAAATTTCTTCTATGTTTTATCATTATTCAGATATTTCCGTGGATTAATTAAAATGGCCCACCCTGTATATATATATATATATATATATATATATATATATATATATATATACAGACTGTTTCATAATTCCTGTTATTTTCTACAGCGCTGGGAGAAGATGAAGTTTATACACTATTAATGTACAATTCAGCAGTCTTATTGAGAATTATCTCAATTTTTCGAATTTTTAAAGAAAACAAGAGAAAATTGCTGTTCAGCCCCCCCTTTTAGGGGTGTAAACACGAAAGTTCATTTTCCTTATGGAAGATTCAATGTTAAATTTTAGAAGCAGTTTTCTCCAATAATTATTCGTCAAGATTTTGGAGAAAATGAGTTGTATTTGTTACAAAATGCAAAAACACTCATTCACAAAGCTAGTAAAGCCGTCTCAAACATTATTTTGCGAAGGTCCTTCTTTTGGGGGCAAGGGTCGTAAAAAGGTGGTGGGTGATATGTTACCAAAATCCAAAAATTTATTTTCGGAATGCCAGTAAGCGTGAGATTAATCACAAATGTCACCGAATTAATGCTCCAATGTCCTTACATGTAAGAGTGACTGATAATGGGGCTACAGCCCCCTTTCAAAAATAAAGAAAAAACATCACCATAAATATCTTAGTAGGGACATACGAGAAGAAGGTATTTTTGTTAATTAATGTGAAATTTGGCGTCATTGTATCAAAAGAGTATGCGTTTTTCAAATCTGGAATGTTATTTTGATAACGCACCGCCTTAGGGGGGCACAGGGTGCGAAGCACTTGATGATGGATCTTTATAAAAATTCAAAATTTTGTTCCGGAAATGCCAGTGAGGGTCAGATTAATCACAAATGTCAAAGAATTAATATTCCGATGCTCCTTGCATGTGCCAGTGACTGATATAGGGCTACATCCACGCTTCCAAAAATCATATTAAAAAATCGCGATAAATATCCTTAGCAGGCACATACCGGAAGAAACTATTTTTTTTAAATCAATTAAGTTAAATTTGGTGTTATTGTGCTAAAAAGGTATGTGTCTTTTAATATGGGATGTTACTTTGGTACCGCACCGCCTTAGGGGGCACAGGAGGCGAAACATTTAATGATGAATGTTTATAAAAATTCCAAATTTTATTCAGGAAATGCCAGTGAGCATCAGATTAATCATAAATTTCGCAGAATTAATATTCCGATGTCTTATGCATGTGCCAGTGATAAATTTGGGGCTACAGCCCCCTTACAAACATCACATAAAAATTAGCCATAAATATTTAAGCAGGGACATCCGAGAAACCATTATTTCTTGTCAAATTAATGAAAAATAATTTGTTATCTTAGTAAAAAGGTACGCGTTTTTGAAATATAGATTGTTATTTTGGTGACACCGGATTAGGAGAGCACAGGGCGCGCAACATAAGCATTTGAATCTTTATAAAAAAAAATCAAATTTTATTCCGGAAGTGTGAATGAGTATCAGATTAATCACAAATGACACAGAATTAAGATTCCGATGCTCCTTGCATGCCCCAGTGATTGATATGGGGCTGCAGCCCCCTTCCACAAATCAGGATAAATATCCTTAACAGGGACACACCTTAAAAAGCTATTTTTTTAAAAATCAAGTAATGTGAAATTTGGCGCTGGCGTTTTTTTAATTCGGTATAATTTTGATAACGCACCACCTTTAGCGGCAAAAGGGGCGAAGCATAAGATTGCGGATCTTTATGAAAATTCCAAATTTTATTTTGAAAATGCTAATGAGCGTGAGATTAGTCACAAATGTCACAGAATTAATATTCCGATGCTCTTTGCATGTCCCAGTGACTTATATGCGCTACAGCCCCCTTCCAAAAATCACAAAAATTCACAATAAATATGTCATAATTAATATGTAAGTTGTCATTATTGTAAAACAAAAAAAAATATACAATAAACCTGGAAATTACTGTAAATGAATAATTTCTGTCAGTGTAACTGATTATGCATATAGCTTGTTGTTATGGTGTCACTGGAATATAATCAAAGAACTTTATATTTTTAAAAATCAATTAGGTCTCCTTTTATAGCAGACAATCTCACACACAAATCACCTAAATATTTTCTACACACTTAAGCAGAACCATCTCGAAATAGAACACAAAATGACAATGGAAAACGTAGCAGGAACATAAAAAAATCTTAATGAAAAGTAAGATCTTAAAAATTAAAAGTGAGCTTTAAGTTTCAATATTGTTTGCTTTATTCGTAAAAAGAAAAAGCATGTGTTTTCATTACTTCTCACACAATAACCGTATTATCCAACTTTCCATATAACAACTTACTCGTATGTACTGCAGACGTAATACACACGGACACACGGTCGTAATAGAAACAAATGTTTCCCGAAGAATAAGAATCAGTTGCTGGAAATTATTCTTTGTTGAAAACAACTCTTTTTGACTCTAGTATCACTAATTGTTTAAAAAGATCATTAACCTAAGTGTAAAACCCATAAAATCAACTTACTTTTATTCGGCATGCCCTCCTGAACGAGCAAGACATAAATTAATGCGATTTACTAAAGAAACTGTGAACACCTTCTCCAACATATCTGGAGTGATCATCTCTATACTGTGGACAATCCTCTGTTTCAAGTCCTCTACACTGTTACATTATTTTTGGTAGACAATTTGTTTTAGGAATCCCCACAAGAAAAAATCGCATAGTGTATGATCCAGGCTTCTTGGTGGCCATTCGACACTTGACCCGATAGAAATAATCCGTTCCCCAAATTTCTCTCTTAAAATATTTATAGTCGTATTTGAGCGATGCGCTGGCGCTCCATCTTGCATAAACCATAATTCATCACTTTGACCTAAATTTAAACGAACAAGTTCAGCAAATACTTTTTCTCTTAGTAGCTTTTGGTATGATGACGTTGTTACATTTTCATCAAAAAAGAAAGGTCCTATCCCCTCAGTCGCAGTTATACCGCACCAAACCATTATTCTTCGTTTGTCCATTGACACTTCTGATCTCACGTTCGGCTGTATCGATGACCAATATCTTGCATGTGATGAGGACACAGAACCATTTAAGAAGAATTTTGCTTCATCGGTAAACATCACTTGAAATAAGAACGTAAGGTTTTTATTTAACTTCTCGATAAACCAGTTACAGAAATAAACACGATCACCATAATCACTTGCACACAATTCAGAAACCAATCGACCCTGTATGGTTTTACCTTCAAGTTTCTTAAAATTCTTTGTAGCGTAGTTTTCTTAATATTTAAGCCTAAGCTTCGACGAGCAAGGGATTTTCGCGGTGAACTAGTAACAGATAACAACACCTGTCTTTTTGTTTCTTCTGTAGATACACTTGGAGATCTTCCTGCACTTTTTCTAGATGCAAGATGGGCAGTGTGAAAACAATTGCTGCGGAACCGTTTGTACAAACGGTGAATTTGCATATCGTGTACTTTTAATCCGAGTTCTTTAACTATACGGGATCTTGTTGCTCTTGCAGATTTTTCTGATAAAATGCACAATTCAATTACATTAGCACGCTGATCCTGAGTTAAAGACTACATGATCGAAGGACACTACAGTAAGAATGCGCTCTTAAAGTATACTGGAAACTACAAGTAATTAAGCCAGTCTATCCCCGAGATTCACCTACTATGTAATGTCCATTTCCGAAGAAGTCAATCTAACCCAAGTGTTGATTACAGACACGAAATCCTATTGAACTGTTAACACGTTAACTCGTAAATCGTTGGTGTATTGCGATAAGAAAATGTCTGAAACTGTTGTCAGCACACATGAACAAGAAATTGAGTCAGGAATTAGAGGGTGTTTTATAAACAAAAGTTTGTTGACATTGCTTAAAATCAGCTTACAGTGGGACGCCAACAAATGGTTCGGATGTGTTCCAGTGCTTCTTAAACACACATCTCTTAGCATGCATTCTAAATAGGCCAGAGAGAAGCATGGAAGATAATAAAACAATTTTTTTTGTTCTTTAAATGATTTTCGGACCGGGAAGGGGGAATTGAATCACTAAAGTGGTCGCTGGCACATGGAGGTAGCTTCTAAGCATTAATTTTGGTATATTTCCAAATATTTTGACGCTCACGGGAAATAACGAAAAGTTTGAATTTTTCTTACTGCCTATCTTCCCCAATTCGGAGGTTTGGCGTAATAATACTAGAAACGCATGTACCATCATAGATGAAAGGTGAGGAAGAAGAGGAATGGTATCGCATTTTCTACCTAAAACTGCTAATTTACATTGCGAGCTAGTGGTCTACTATGCCACGCTTAGTTGCATGCATGGGGAACATGCCCGCGACCGTTCGGTCTATTTAATGGACGGGTTCCGCCAAACAAGGCACCCCGCCCGTAGTTGCTCAATATACGCTATATTGCACGTGCACGAGGTGCACCGTCAAGATTTGTCCCCTAACCTTGACACCTAAGTGTGTAACCCCCATTCTCTGAGGGAGTGGGATACGCCCACTGCGCGGCCAGACTGAAGTCCTGAGTGCCTACCAGTATACCTACTGGTTGAGGCAGACTGCTAGCGAGTCAGTCCTACCATGCTTTGCAGGCATGGCGCCCGAGCGTTAAGGCAAGCTCACCTCCTGCCCGTGTTCACCGTTACCCAGATTCCTGGGATTGGTTCCCACAAGCTACCGAATCCCACGGTATGACCACAGCCCGGCAGAGTCCAACACAATCCGGGGCCCCAGGCGACGCCCGAGGGGGCTTGTTCAATCCCGGCCCTGCTTACCTCTATCGTTCAACTGGCAACCGCCTTGTCATGTAGAGGTACCACGCACACGTCGAGATACTCCCGTATCTCATCCCGGACCCAATGGTACGTGTTAAGTCACCATTTGAGTTTGGTGCCGGCCCATGTCCCACGGAGCTTCCTCCCTTTAGCAGGATCAGAACCGTTACCCAGATTCCTGGGGTTGGCCCCTCCCCCACCTCCGGTTGGTCCTCCCGCAGGCTGGAGTCCGACACTCCCCCCCCCCGGTAGGGTTGTCCAAACAATACGGGACTTCCTCTAGTTACGGTAGAGGTACACCGTACATTACTAGAGCCAATGACTGATGTAGACCGTTTGCTCAAGGCAGACATTGTCATTTGGGAGCCGTGTCTCCCCTGGTAGGCCCGCCCAAACAATACGGGGCTACCTATCTTTAACGTGTTTAGGTACCACGTACACGTTGTAGCAAAGCTACCTGTCCGAATGCCAATGGTACGTGTAAGCCACCATTAGAAGGGACACCCACACCCTTCCTTCGGTAGGGTCGTCCAAACAATACGGGACTACCTCTTGTTACGAGAGAGGTGAACCGTACATTACCAGACCCAATGGCTGATGTAGACTGTCTACCTTTAAAGACAATGGCCATTTGGGAGCGGCGGCTTCCCTGGTAGGGTCGTGGCTCCTGCACCCAGCTCACACTACTGGGACGAAGGAGGGACCCACTTCCTCAGCGCTCCTGAGGTACGAGTATGCGTTAGGATACTAAGTATCCCACCCCGGACCCAAGAGAACGCATTACATTCTCTTGGCAGTACCTACATCATCCTCCCGGTAGGGCGTTGGATCCGCCCACCCAGGGCACACCAACTACCCACTCTTTTTAGCGTGTTGGGGTACCACGCAGCCTTATCTCCCGGACGCAAGGGCACGGCTTAGTTGCTCATTTCGGGGGATACCCAAGGGCTCACCCCCGCCGGTAGGTGCGGCAGCAAGCTACCTACCCCACTGAGAACGTGATGGGGTCACACGTACTCTCCCAGATCCAATGGCACGAGTTAGTCGCCCATTTCAGAGGATGCCCCCCCGAAGGCTCACCTCTGCCGGAAGGTTGTTGACACCGCGTGCTAACCCACTACCTTGTGTAAGTTAAAGTACCGGTAGTGGGTCCGGGCACCACTGCCAACCTATCTCCCCCTCCGGGTTAAACCGCACCACCACAAGGCGTGTGACCCGGCATACCTCAGAGGGGGTCCCTCCCCCTTTCTCAGCACGGGCTTGGGACCGGCCACGGACAGTAAAATTCGTATAAATATAGAGCAAAGTGCTTTCCGAATTTTACATTGAAACTCCAGTTAGGCCAATCAAATTTTGAGTTGACGCCACTAACAGAGATCAACACATGACCATTATCATATTGTCTCTTTAGCTCTTTTTCTAAACAAACATTTTTCGACAATAATGCCAAATTTCACTTTAATAATGAAAAATATTTACCTTCTGCCAGTAGGTCCTTGCGTATAAGGACATTCATCATGAATTTCTGTTGTTTTATGAAAGGGGATTGTAGCCTAATATCAGTCATTGGTACAGTCCGCAGTAAAAAAACTGCAACATGGGCATATATGTTTATTGTGAAACGACGAAGTCTTTTGCTCCAAAATAAGTGTGCAGGGGAGGACGCCGAGGTTTCTCCTCGCGTGATTCATTCCACTTAGACGTTATGTAGATTCCCTGTCCTGTTAGTCGTAATTTCACAATAAGCTTATATGCTCAAGTTACAGGTTATTTGCTGCGGATTGTACATGGAAATAGCATAGGAGCATTAATTTTGTGTGCCTTGCAATTAATTTCATGCTCATTGGCACTACCAAAATAAAATTTGGAATTTATATACTTCGGCCCCTGTGCCCTCAAAAGCCAAAAATTACCAACCGCGCCCTTTGTCCCCTGTTACCAAAATAACATTTCAGAGTTGGAAAATACATAACTTTTTATTACAATAATGCCAAATTTCACATTAATCCACCAATAGAAACAAAGCTTCTTCTAGTATGTCCCTGTTAAGGATATTTTTCGTGATTTTTGGTGATTTGTGGAAGGTGGCTGTAGCACCACATCAATCACTGGCACATGCAAGGAGCATCGGAATATTAATTCTGTGTCATTTGTGATTAATCTAATACTCATTCACACTTCCAGAATAAAATTTGGAATTTTTATAACCATCCATCATTAAATGTTTCGCCCTCTCTGCCCCCCTAAGGCGGTGCGTTATCAAAATAACATTCCAGATTTGGAAAACGCATACTCTTTTGATACAGTGACGCATAATTTTACATTAATTAAAAAAATACTTTCTTCTTGTATGTTCCTACTAAGGATATTTATGGTGATTTTTTTTTATTTTTAAAAGGGGGCTATAGCCCCATATAAGTCACTTGCACATGCAAGGAGCATTAGAATATTAATTCTGTGACAGTGGTGAAAAATCTGACGCTCACTGGCATTTCAGAAACAAAATTTTGAATTTTTTAAAGACTCATCATCCAGCGCTTCGCCCCCTGTGCCTCCCTAAGGCAGTGCGTTATCAAAATACCATTCCAGATTTGAAAAACGCATACTCTTTTGATACAATGACGCCAAATTTTACATTAATTAACAAAAATACCTTATTCTCGTATGTCCCTACTAAGGATATTTATAATGATGTTTTTTCTTTATTTTTGAAACGGGGCTGTAGCCCCATTATCAGTCACTCTTACATGTAAGGACATTGGAGCATTAATTCGGTGACATTTGTGATTAATCTCACGCTTACTGGCATTCCGAAAATAAATTTTTGGATTTTGGTAACATATCACCCACCACCTTTTTACGACCCTTGCCCCCAAAAGGGGGACCTACGCAAAATAATGTTTGAGACGGCTTTACTAGCTTTGTGAATGAGAGTTTTTGCATTTTGTAACCAATACAACTCATTTTCTCCAAAATCTTGACGAATAATTATTGGAGAAAACTGCTTCTAAAATTTAACATTGAATCTCCCATAAGGAAAATGAACTTTCGTGTCTACACCCCTAAAAGGGGGGGCTAAACAGCAATTTTCTCTTGTTTTCTTTAAAAATTCTAAAAATTCAGATATTTCGCAATATGAGTATCAAATTAAACATTAATAGTGTATAAACTTCATCTTCTCCCAGCGCTGTAGAAAATATCACGAATATTTACTACTTTAAGGGAGCTTTAGTTTTTTACACGCTTAATGGCAAAGGACTGGTGATCCTTTTCATGTGAAAGTTACTTTCAAGATTTCATTTACCTTGACAAAATTGCAATGTTTTGTACCTACGCCCTTACGTTGTGATCATATGTATGTTAACTTCCAGTGTTTTTAACAATAATGTTGCGTATGTTTCAGTGCTTTATTTCAGATTATATCATATCTGTGAACATAATGAACATTAAGAATGCGTTTTATTGGTTTAATTTCTTTTTTTCTTATTTTTGTTATAATTATAAAGGTCTTTATTATTATATTTGTTTAAAGTTTCGCTACATGCTATAGAATATTAATATGAATCTGTCTTTAAGATAGCCATTATTGCTGTAGTGACACAACGACACAACGGAAAGTTCTTTTAACCTTCGAGTGGTCGCGCCGCGGTCAAAAGCACCACAGGGAAACTATTTTTTATTGTGTGTCCACATTGTTTGTCAGACAGACTCCACCGTCCAGCTAATTTCCCCCCACACCTTCCCGAAAATTCCTGCTCAATCACTCAGTTACCCGTTGTTTAGTTTAACTACTAGTGATTGTTTAGTGACTCTGCGGTGCTTTCCACCGCGCGCGACTAACCGTGTAATGTTTTTTCTCAGTGTTTCGCCCTACACGTGACTTTTGCTTTGGAGATGTTTTAAGCTTTATAAACATAAATAGTACTTTAGTGGACGGAAGAGAGGTCGGCAGAGTTAACAAACTGATACCAAGTGTGAAAAAGAGGAAATTAGAAATGAACAGCTTAAAAGAACGGAGGGAAATGTTAGGAATGGACTATTTGTATAAATCAGCCGAGATGATCCCGTGGAAGCTTTATCTGAGGAAGATCACAAAAAAAAAAGAATTGAATTAACACGAAAGATGAAGTGAGGAGTCTGCAAGCGAGTCGGAAGATCTTAAACCCAGAAATGACCAGCGATTCCCCGAATGTAGTTAGAGCAGGAGAGGACGAAATAAGCGACGATATAAATAACCTAAAATAATTCAATGTAGTGCTGTACAGGTGAAATTTCAAAATAACAGGAAAGTAAAATAATTCAATGTAAATTTGATTTGATTTGATTTGATTTCAATTTATCGCCCCTTTCAGCACCAAGCCTATGTAAGACGTGGACCTACTGCTTAACGTGGGATCTGAACCACATAACCTCCCATCGGGAATCGAACCCGGAAATCCCACGCCAAACGCGCTTATGCTAGTCGCTTAACTACAAGTGAGCTCTAATTGAATGTAAAATGCACTTTGAAGCTTTGTTTTATTGTTATGTTTATATAGTATTTATTTTACTAATTTACTATTGAATTTCTAATTTTAGACGAACCAAAGAGTTGAAAAAAACAAAAGATCGTCATCAAATTTAGAATTTTCAATAAAACCAGTGCGTAGTTATCTATCTAAAGAAATATGTAACGAAAAAACATATCATTCCAAATACGAAATAAAAAATGATACAAGTCTAATTGTAGGTTCCTCTAATAGTTATTACTGTAAAACTTATTATAATAATAAATCTTTTATTCCCTCCTAATCAAAAAATATACAAAACTACGTTTCTAATACAAGAAAAATGTTTAAAACGATATTTGCAACACATTATGATGGTGCGGTCCTTTTGACCGCGCGCGACTAATCACGTTACTTTTTCAGCGCGACTTCTCAAGGGTTAACAATCGACCTAAACAAAATCTACAAAATGTTAATCCCTTTGGAGATTCCGGAAGTAGATGTAGTAGTCTCCTGGTATCACTCCTATATTGCACATATTTTCCACGTCTTTCTTATTTTGCTGAGAAATAGGTCGAACAGAAGAATACCGTGGTAAGAGTGTGTGTTAGTTCAGTGTATACTTCGACCTTTTCCGAGAAAACCTGGATAATTCATAACCTATGCGTGTTTTGAACAAAACAGACCTTACGCCTTCTTGTTTAAATCTCATACACCGCAACTTTTGCCATCCTATTTCATTGCCTTTATCATTCTTGCTAAGATTTTGAAGAAAAGTCGGCAGAAGATGAAAAAGCAATTAGGGCTGCATATCCAGGAAGAGCACATACAAAAAAAAGGAGAGAACAAAGAAAGGAAATGAATGAAGCATGCAACCCATGAACTGATTTGTTTTGAACTTACAGCAACATTATTCTGCGAAACAGGGGTACTGCTCTATGGTAGGCTTTTAAGCTTTTACATAAATTAAGCTAAAATAAGATTTAACAAAATTTAAACAAGAAATTCTCATCAGCGTGTATATAGCTTGTTTGAAGTGAACTAAAATTAAATTTATTGATAACATTCAAGATTATTTTGGATTCTTGATAACCCATCGTAGTTTTCGTTCTATTTCTTAGCACAAATTTAACGATCTTTTTCAAATCTTAGGGGATGTGAAAGGATAACCATGGCAACCTAGATCCTTCAAATGTGGTGCCAGTCGGTTGAACAGTGACAAACCATTGTATCCCTTAAAGCATTGTCGGATTATTGAGTTAATATTGTATAGTATTTTACATCCAACATCTTACAACTCATTATAGATATTCTGTTTCAGTACTAATTAAATACGATAACACTATTTTCGGGGTAATGAATGCGCAATATGTTCTTAAATTAATAATCCGTTGCTATTATTTTCGTAATTTAAACAATTGATATTGGGAAAATAACAATGTAAGGAAAAAATTCTATATCTTTTTCAGGAAAATAGTCAGGATCCGCATCACTATCACTTGCCAGCTCTGCAAACTCAGTATGACTATCATCGTCATTATAAGTCACAAACCTGCGGATGTCCTCCTTTGCAATAATTTTGCTTTGCCTGTTCATTTCATGACATTTTCTGTTCAGCTCCCCCTGATAAAATAACTAGTTTGCTTCTTTTCTTGTAAACGTAAAATAACAGTATTATACGTCATTGACCACGTTTGTATCGTATTGAAACCGATGCCCTTGTGTATTGAAACCGATGACATAATTTAAAATGGCAAACCGTTATAACTGAGAAACAGAAAATGATAGAGAAACGTAACTTTGCACGAAGCAACTAGAGAAAGAAGGACATCTGCCCTTGTATTGAGGAACATCACCACATGAACAGTGTTGTCAAACTAAGGCAAAATTATATTTATGGAAATAGAATGACCTAAATTGATATCATCATTGGAAACAACTATAAAAAAAGACAAAGAAGATGGTTAACTCAGATCACTCTTGCAAACTTTTTGAGAAATACCGTAAAACATGTGTTAAATACAAACGCCTTTGGCGCATACAGGGAGTGATGTGCTGACGTTTTCTGCACTTTATATTTAATGTTGAGAAGAACTGTTTACGATGATTCCAAGTGTAGGTGGCTCCGTTGAAATATGTTGCAATTAACAGAAGAGAGAGATTGAGTTTCGAAAAGATACAACAACTCTTAAAATGTCACTAGTGCAGTGTTGGTATAAAACCTATAGTGCAAGGTGATAGAGCATGAGGAGCAGCACTGTGGTTATGTGAGATAGATAAATCATATACTTTGTTATTCGGTATCTTGTTAAATCTGAGAAGTGTGGTTTGTAAAGTAGGCAACACTGAGTGCGTTGTGTTTAACACGTTTTTCATATTATTTCTCAAAACGTTTGCAACACTAATCTCCTTTACCACCCCTTTTGTCTTTAATTTCATTGCTGCTTTCAATCATGATATCCAATTCAGATCATTCTATTTACAAAAACAAAGCTTTGTCTTGGATTGGCAACACTGTTCATGTGTTGATATTAGGCAATACACAACAGGTGTCGTTCTTTTTCCAGTTGATTCGTGCAAGGTTTCATTTCTTTGTCTCTTTCGGTTTCTCAGTTATCAAAGTCGACACGGATTAACGTTCTCGTAGGGAGCTGCTATTTCGCTAATGTGTGTTTACTGCCACATAGAATACATTTTGCGAGTGTGTGTATCGAAACACAAAATTACTTCATATAAAGGACATCCAACTATATATATATATATATATATATATATATATATATATATATATATATATATATATATATATATTATATATATTTATATATATATATTAGTGTGTGTTTGTGGGAATAGGTATCAGGAACATATATAATTTTTGTTTGAAGGTTTGGTTTTAGGTGTTCAACTCAGAAGTCTGTTCTCATTAGAAGTGTTAACGTTCCTCATTTTTGGGTTTTCATATATAAATGGTGGACATGGCGAATAAATGTGACTGAGCTTTGAAACGTGACAACATCTGATTTTGTTTTGTGGCGGGCCGGCGGTATGCGTTTGCGTAGACCGGCACCCACACAACAGAGTTTTGTAATTTACCAAAATACTTCTAATTAGTCAACCAAAGTTTCTGCAAAACACCAACTATAACTCGAGCGGCAAAGTTATACTGGAAACAGGAACTCAGCTAACAAAACAGTCTGAATAATCTTAGTGTTACACGGTAGCGTTGGCCTGGGCCAAGACTTAACTTCTAGTGGAAACAATGGAATCGTTATCCTGATTAAGGTTTGATAACCAAACAATCCTTTGGGATATCTCTTGAAACAAAACTCGACAAATATGTTCCTTGCAGTAAGCCTGCAGTTTATTGGCTCTAAGCAAATTACAAGAACCAGAGCCGGGGCGATAGTGTAAGTACTGTATATATATATATATATATATATATATATATATATATATATAAAAGAGTTTAACTTACGTGGCGGTGTTCCAATAGATAGTTAAAAAATAACTCACTAAATAACTTCACTGTTTAAAAGAACACTGTTCAAAATAAAACAAAACTGCACTAGACTGGGAGGGCACGAATCAGTCCTAGTGGGTAAGTATGTAAGAGGTATACTATTTGATCTACCGGTCTGCGAACAGACATCAAATAGGGAAGGCTACCAGAGGTAAGCAACAGGTTACCGTTTGATCTACCGGTCTGCGAACAGACATCAAACAGGGTAGGTGTAAAGGTTACCGTTTGATCTACCGGTCTGCTAAGCAGACATCAAACAAAGTTGGTTACCAGAAGGAATTACGGTTACCGTTTGATCTACCGGTCTGCGAACAGACATCAAACAAGGAAGGTGTAAGGGTTTACCGTTTGATCTACCGGTCTGCGAACGGACATCAAACATGGTGTAACTATTTGATTACCCGTGTGTTTAGGCCAGCTAAGCAATAAACTTAGAGTCTGTCAAAACACACATCAAATAGGGGTGCGACAGAACTTTAGCCGTCAACTTCCTAAGCTTGCCAGCAGTTTCTGGAGCGAGTCCGGGCTGAAGCGAAACTTGCGGAAGTAGATTGCCAAGTTCGGAAGGAGGTAACTTTAGCCGTCAATTTCCTAAGCAGACCAGCAATTATGGGAGAACCCTGGCTGAGCCGTCTTGCTTTCAGAAACAGATTGCCAAGTTACCGTGAGGGATTAGGTAGGGTAGTACTTTGACCGTCAGTTTCCTAAGCCGACCAGCAATTATGGGAGAACACTGGCTGAGCCATCGAGCTTTCAGAAACAGATTGCCAAGTACTGGGTAAACCAAGAGAGTGAGGTAGGTAACCAAGAGAGTGAGTAGGCAGGCCTCCGTGGAGGCAGAGAGGTTGGAAGGCAGATGGTTGAACAACTAGAGACTTCTTCGTGATAAGTTCCTGAACTGAGACGTACCTAACGAATTGCGTACTCCTCGTAGTCTGCACGTCTCTGAAGGGTTCAGGAGAGGGACGTTGTCAGATGAGAGAGCCCAAAACATGCGTTTTTAAGGGCCTCGATCGGGGGTGCAACCGGCACCAATTTACGTTCTGTGTGCAAAATAGTAACGTGAGCAAACGTTGCACCAAGACCGTAAGGTCAGAGGTTGAGCATGCGTGGAGATGTAAAAAGTACCTAGGGCGGAGCCCGAGGGGGACCAGTATCTTGAAAAGAAAGATTATTGGTTTTGCACACGGTTTCGGGTGCATAATACCTCGGAAGAGTTCCACTCTGAGGGGTGGAGATACTAGCTATTGGAACAAGCCATGCCATTAACATCTAGATTGGCTAGAACAAGGTGCCTTGGGCGGAGCCAGGCAAAAGATAAGATTTTGTGTGTGCGCATGCGTGTGCGTGTGATGTGTAGTCCTTGAGTTTAGGTGTGTGAGCCCCTTTCTCTGGAAGAATGATGTTACATCTAGATTTTACAGAGAATTATACAAACAGTATCTTAAACTATAAAACATATATTTAACATAAAAGATTTCAAGTAATAAACTTGAAAGGTTTTATACATAATTAACTCAAGACCCTTCGACAGTTTATCTGCTTGTTTTCGACCAAAGACATACATATATATTTAATGTTCCGAAGAACGAAAAAGAATCCTCTTTTTAGAAGCAGAAAATGACATTTAAAAGATACACAAACTATATGGGTTTTCTTAACAGTATTCTACCACTAATAATAATAATAATAATAATAATAATAATAATAATAATAATAATACATATATGTCAGACACAGAGCCAGACATTTCCCTGTTACAGAGGGAATGTCGTTATCTACCAGACGGTTGACCCTGAGGTCAAGAAGGGGGAACTCGGTTACTCAGAACGGGAAGAAAAGAAGTCTTTCGTTCTAACTAAGAGAAAAAAAGAACACTCAACACGAATTTGTATTTTAAAAGAAGTAAATGAAATACGAATTCTGTTGCAGGTTTAAAAATTTAAAAAAAAAAGAAATATTTATTCGCAAAAAGAGTTTGCGAATTTGGAGCCCACTACAGTCCTTCCTCCTAGGGAAAGAAAAATTTTAACTGTAAGGCAAAATTTTTTCGTACTGGCTACAATCAAAATTTGAAAAGAGAATAAAAATCCAAAATTAAATTTTAACGATATTTCATAGACCTAGTAACTCTCTGATTGAGATGAGGTGAATCGTCATCTTGTGATTCCTCGTAAAAAGTTATTTCACCAGAAGCAGCTCGATAAGTAGCATTAAGAGCTTGACTATTTGATTGTACACCTGCAATGATTGTTGGCTTAAAACATATGGTTCTGATACAGTCTGAATTACACCAATTATTCCTATGTCTACAACAATTAAACTTAAAGCTACAATACACACAAAGAACTATCAGAATAGTAAACATGATTATATAAGTCAAAATAGAATAAGAAAATACATGATTACTTTGTCTTATCTGCCATTCTTGTTCATTAATTAATTTTTCAACATCCTCAACACGATGGCTGGCATATTGTAAATCTGTAACTTTGTGTATGATATGATTTAACGGCAAAGTAAATTCCATATTCTTAATATTGATTTTTGAGTTTGAGAATATACAACAATCAATGCTATCATTTAGTAGTGGAAGCAAATGTTTACTTGTACTGTTACTTACATATATTTCCTGAGAACTGATTAAGGAATTTGGACCATAAGCTTTACAGTTTTTATCTAAAGTTAATTTTCCAGTTTTATGAATCAAAACAGTTTTCGACACATCATTTCCACAAACTATTGTTAATTTTTCTGGGAATGGCGAAGCAAATAGCCATTCATTATTATCTAATGAAATCCATAACATATTTCTTAATTCTACTATACGTTTGTTACAATCTGCTGGAATTGATTTAACAAAATCAATAAGTTTTACTTCACAGTCTTCATTACTATGTGTAGGTTTTAGCGTAAATGTTTGTTTGCAAACCCTTGAGAATGAAGTTAATTCCTTACAAGTATTAAACATATGTTCATCAATCTTACCATAATATTGCTTTGATACTTCAATAATCAAATACGAATTTTGAGGCTGTATAAAGAAATACTTATTGTCTGTAAGCACAGTTGGAAATGGAATTAATTTATACATATTAAATCTTAAACCATCAGTCAAAGGTAAACTAATAACATAACCAAGAATTTTCTGATTGATAAAAACATCTAAATCCACAATTTTTAATAATGCATAACCCATTGAAGAGCCAGGTGGAATGGGTAATGACATGCCTTGTGGAATCACAGAGGCACTTAATTTAAAATGTTCTAATATCTCTTTAGGAGTAATTACATGAGGAGATAGAATACCCGATTGAGCATTTAGAATGGACTGTAACAAAATTTCAAATGCGACATCTAATTCTTCTAACATAAGTGAAATAGAATGCAGATAATTATCCCATTCGACCTTCACTTCAAGTTCGTTTATCGAATGCATAAATGTTTGACTACGAGTATTAATTTCTCTTTTAACATCTTCCAAACCTTTTTGTAAAATTTGTTCATTATGATCAATAGACAACACAGTATTATTAATAGTTTTCAAAGTGGCTTTTACAATAGTCATTGATTCTTTAGTTAATTTCAAAAAGTTTGACTGTTCATTTTCTAATTTACTAATTTGTTCTGTATAGTAAGTAGCATCTTGAGAATCTAAAGTACCAAACAAAATTTTCGATATTTCACCAACAAAATTAAATATTCCTCTTTTGGTTTTCACCTTGGTTTTGACAATTTGATTTATGACTGAATTAGTTTGCTCAACCTTGTGTAGTTTTCGGATAAGTACGTCTAATCGAGGTTCTCGACGAGAACGATCGGAATAGATAACTCTTGATTTGTATAGTTCTTTTGCTGTTCCCAAGTAGGTGGAGACACGGTGAAGAGTTTGTTCATAATCGGAGAGATTAACAAAGGTCACAAGCTTCCATTGTCTGTTATATAAAACTGCTTCTCCTAAGAAGTCATAATATATACCAACAGTGTTTGTTATTGTCTGAATTTGAGAGCTAGTGACATTTGCTGTCTGGATAATCGGAAGAATTATCGCCAAGCAAGCAAGCAACGAGAGAGGATGTCTCATGATGGCTGCGAACAAAAACGGAAACTACATTACCTACTAATAAAGTCTACTAATATTATCTACTAATAATATAACTTTAACCTATTAGCATGAACTACAAATGTTTTTCTACGATTAGCAATAGTACAATTAACACCTTTAACTTTAACTACTTTGTATGGACCGATCCACTGTGAACCCAATTTCTTGGATCGTCCTCTTCTAACAGATTCATCTTTAAGTAACATTTGATCTCCTACTTTAAACAATTCTTCTTTATGAGAGGCGGTCTTATCATATTATTCTTTGTTTTTAACCTTAGCTTGTTTCAGTTTTGATCTAGCTAACTCGTAACTGTTGTGAAGCTTCTGCTTTAGGGTTTTGATGTAATCATCATACGCGTAATTAATGTCGGTAGTTTCTTTCTGTAATATACCAGGGATGTTAGCCATCCGGCCAAACATCAACTCGTGTGGAGTGTAGTTAGTTACTGAATGTGGAGTTGTATTGTAAGCAAAAGCAGCGTATGGCAACCAGACGTCGCAGTCCAGTTGGTTTTCAGACACATAATGCCTCAGATACTCAGCAAGAGATCTATGAACTCTTTCAACGAAGTTAGTTTAAGGGTGGAATGCACTAGTATGTAGTTTCTTAATCTGGAACATGCGACACATTTTCTTAAAGGTATCGCTCATAAAATTAGTACCTTGATCGGATAAAATGGTTTGAGGTATACCGAAAACACAAACAAATTTCGTCACAAATGCTTCAGCTACGGTTTCTGCATCTTGTTGCTGTAGGGGAATGGTCACTAAATATTTCGATAATTCATCTTGGCATGTTAAGATGTATTTGTTTCCGAGAGAACTCTCAGGAAACGGCCCTACAAGATCTAAAGCGCATTTCTCAAATACTGCATCAGGAGTGGTGGTCACAACCATGGGAAGTTTGACATTCGGTTGGGTGAGTTTGTTCTTTTGACACGACTCACATTTCTTTATGTATTCTTCGACATCGGTGTTTAGTCTTTTCCAAGATTTCGGATCGATATTGTTCAATTCTAAGTACGCTTTGATTTTAGCTATAGTTCGATGAATACCTTGGTGTCCACCGGCAGGAAGGTTGTGAAACTCTTTCAGAATCCTACTCTTTGTTTCTTCGTCAAGGGTAGAAGTTTGACCTTCTGGATCGGGGTCTAAATATGCAATGCGACTCAATGCATCAGCATTGGTATTACGGACACCTGCTTTATAAACAATCTTATAATTATATTCTTCTAGCTTAATTCTCCATCTTAAAAGTCTACTACTAGGATCTTTTACACTAAACACCCAAAGCAAAGGTTTATGATCAGTCACAAAGGTTGTTTCCTTTCCAAAGATGTATGGGCGGAATAGTTTGGCAGCCCAAACTATCGCAAGTAATTCACGTTCGGTTGTGGACTAATTTCTTTCAGCATTATTAAGTGTACGACTAGCGTAAGCAATTGGTTTTTCTTGGCCAATTTGGCCCTGAGAGAAGATAGCTCCAATTGCGACTTCTGAAGCGTCACAGGTAATAATAAAGGGACGGCTCATGTCAGGCTATTGAAGGAGAGGTGGTGATGTCAATTTTTCCTTCAAAGCTTGGAACGCTAGTTCTTGTTTAGTTTCCCACTTGAATGAAACATCTTTCTTTAACAAAAGAGTGAGAGGTTTGTCTATATTGCTATAGCCTTCAATAAATCTACGGTAATAAGAACTTAATCCTAAAAATCCCCGCAATTGCTTGACATTTTTCGGATGCGGAAAATGTGACACTTTCTCCATTAAGCGAGGGTCTGGCTTCAGACCTTGATCTGTTATTTGATGTCCTAAATATGTTACTTCCTTTCTAAGAAATTCACACTTATCAGACTGAAGTTTGAGGTTGTAGGTTCGAAACTATCAAATACAAGTTTCAATCTTGACATATGTTCCTTTAAGTCTCTACTATAGATACAACAATCGTCTAAATACGAAAAACACTTTAATCCTTGCAATCCGGATAGAACAATATTCATCATTCTCTCAAATGTTGCGGGGGCACCGCATAATCCAAAGCTCATGCGATTATACTCGTAATGACCATATGGTGTACTGAAGGCGGTCTTACTGCGGTCTTCAGGTTTAATTCTAATCTGTTGGTACGAACTGGCTAAATCCAAGGTCGTAAAGTACTTCGACTGCCCTAACTGATCTAGTATTTCTGTAATATTCGGTAAAGGAAAGCTATCTCCAATAGTAATCTGATTAAGCCTACGAAAATCTATACGAATCTTAGGTTTGCCTGATGCATCCATCTTTTTCGGCACTATTAATATCGGAAAATTCCAAGGACTCTTGCTTGGGGAAATTATACCTTCATCTAACATCTTGTCGATTTGATTTTGTACTTCTGCCTTATGTACCTCGGGAATACGGTACGGTTTCTGAGTCACGACTGTACCTCGTTTGTCGGGATGAATGGGGATGCTATGTTCAATCACATCAGTATAGGAGAGTTTGTCTCCCTCTAAATAAAATAAATCATGATATTCTTCACAATGCGACAGTATTAACGCTTTCTCTTCTGGATTCAAATGGTCTAATCGCAAGTTCTGTCTAAGTAATTCTAAACGCGATTTTAACCCTTTAGTTTGACTTGCATTGTCAGATTTGCTCAATGCATAAACACTATGAGATTTTGTCATATCAAGAAGTGGTTCAAAATCTAAAGAGATTGGAGGAATTTGTACGTCTACCTCATTTTCAGTCAAATTCAAAATGCTAGTAACACATTTGTTATCGGATGCTTTAACTATAGCGTCTGGCAGGAATACATCGTCTGCCAAAGTACGTTTGGACAAAAATCCTATCCCATTATTTTCAGTCTTAACTTCAATTAGCTTTTCAGTACGTGCTGGGATCTTTACTTTAGTTCCTACATCAATTTTCAATTCAGCTTGTCCGTCATATGATGTTCAAGAAGAAAATCTCTGCCTATTATACCGGCTACATTAGGAGGTAATAAATCACTACGCATTACATGAAAAGTATGAGTCACTCTATTCTTGCCTATTTCTAATCTAAGATCTAATGTACCTAAAGTATGGGCATGAAAATTATTGAATCCATGCACTGGAGTGGAGTCACATCTATGTATCTTTCTCAACATTGACTCACGTAAATGGCTATACTTAATAAGCGATAGATCTGAGCCTGAATCTAATAACATTTCGTAATTCTTATTTAAATCCATCATTCGCACTTTAATTTTACCCTTTTCATCGATTATACTCTTAGTGGAACATTCGCATAATTGGGCGTAACGTCCAATTGTATCAGACTTAACAGAATTTCGATCAGGTTTCTGAGGTGGGGTCACCTTCGTACAATTATTACCCGTTTGTTCAGTGGAACAAAGGAAAATCTTCTTAACATTACCATTCTGATTTCTATTACTATCAACACGTTTCTCTAATTTAACTTTTGAGGAGTTGTGTTTCGATAAACAACATAAAGACTTATTCTTGCTACAAGATTTTGGCTTGGTGCTGTGGTCAGCACGGCATTTCTCTTTCAATTCACAATCATGCGTGTCAACGACGGGATGACGACGCGGTGAGACATTATTCGGTTTTGGTCGCGGAGAAGGTTTGCGCGGTGTACGGCGCTGGGGACACACATACACTGGGTGACGTGGCGAAGGACTATGCGCTGGGCGTTGCTGAGTGCGACGCGGAGAATTAGCACACGCTGGGCGATGACGCTGAGGATGGCGCGGAGAAAGATCTCGCGCAGGGCGACGCTGAATGCGACGCGGGGAACGGCTTCGCGTTTTGCGGCAACGAGAACTACGCGGAGAAGGACTGCGCACTTGGCGGTGATGAGAACAACGCGGAGAACTATTGTTCGTTCGGGTACAAACATGGATACGCTTCTTCGCACAAGTATGGGTACGCTTTTCACGACAATGATAGGAGTGTGTACAACGTAAAGCACAACAAGAATTGGAATCCTCACTTTTGTCACTATTTTCTCTACAATGTTTATCATGCGGTTCTTCATGCGAGTCTACTGAATGATCGCAATCTTCTAAACAATTAACCTTTTTCTTAAAATTTCTTCTATCCTTACGGGAATGAGAAGAGTTATGAGAATCTCTAGATTTACTTTCAGAATGCTTTTTCTGGGAAAATTTCCTATTTCCTTTCTTCTCTGACTTATGGTTATGATTTGAAGAATTTGCCCTATCTTCATTCTTGGAAGCTAATGGCTTTCGTCTCTGAGACAATATGTGTGATTCTTCAACTAGAGCGAAATCTACTAATTGAGCGAAACTATCATCTTCTGTATTTTTACCACGAATTACTGTTTGAATGCGGGGATCGCTAATTCCCTGGACAAAATATGCTTTTGTCAAATGATCAATAAGTGAATGAGCACCAGCTCTTTCAGTTTCACTACATATTTTCGAAGCAGCAGCTTTCAGATCAGCTCGAATTGTATCTAACTTGCTAGCCCATGAGCTAATACCCTCATTTTTGCCTTGCCTGGCAGAAAACAATAAACAGACATAATAATCAATAGATCTATGTGTAGCATAATTCTCTTCTAAAATTGTCTTAACTGCTTCCCAAGTATCTACGATCAATTTAACTAAAATACGATTTCTAAGTTCTCCTAAAATTTTCGACTTAATAAACTTCAATAATACAAGCTTATCAAGAGGGTTAACTAACCCTTGAGCAATTTCACAACTATCAATAAATTGCCTCAACTTAGAACGATCTAATGTAAATGGTTCTGCAATAACCTGAATTGCCTGAGAAACTTTAACATATTCTGGCTGTACGTTATTTCCGTCAGCTTCTGCCATGATTAAAAATTCAAATTACGTTTCTACGTGGAAACAACAAATTAAATAAATGAATGAACCTCTTAGATTTGAGAAAACTCGAAGGTTTGAGCAATAATGGTTTCTGAGAGGAATTTCTCACTTAACCTAACTAAATCTAAATTCACGATGAGTTTATTCACCTGTGAGTTTAATCACGAGGGATTTATTCACCTATTCTGGCTTTAAAATGCCTAATTTCAACACTAAAATGCGCTGCACTTATTTAAACACTAATGAACTGAAATCACTAATGTGCGTTTGGCGTCACGATACAGTGAGCAGGATGTTTTGCTGATTGATGGCCAGTAAAACAACAAAAGCGTCCCTTTCCCCTTTTTCGCTTCCGCCAAGGAGGATGGAATGAAAGTTAAACAGATGGAAAAAACTTTCAGCACACAATAAATATCACACATGCAAAATGCACATGCACAAAACACAGTTCACTTAAATAACTTAAACTGGTATCAAAGTTTACGATGTCACGATTATAAACAGCAATTTTCTCTTATTTTCTTTAAAAATTCGAAAAGTTCAGATATTTCGCAATAAGAGTGCCAAATTGTACATTAATAGTGTATAAACTTCATCTTCTCCCAGCACTGTAGAAAACAACACGAATGTTTACTACTTTAAGGGAGCTTTAGTTTTTTACACGCTTAATGGCAAAGGACTGGTGTTCCTTTTCATGTGAAAGTTACTTTCAAGCTTTCATTTACCTTGACAAAATTGCAATGTTTTGTACTTACGCCCTTACGTTGTGATAATATGTATGTTAACTTCTAGTGTTTTTAACAATAATGTTGCGTATGTTTCAGTGCTTTATTTCAGATTTTATCATATCTGTGAACATAATGAACATTTAGAATACGTTTTATTGGTTTAATTTCTTTTTTTTCTTATTTTTGTTATAATTATAAAGGTCTTTATTATTATATTTGTTTAAAGTTTCGCTACATGCTATAGAATATTAATATGAATCTGTCTTTAGGATAGCCATTATTGCTGTAGTGACACAACGACACAACGGAAAGTTCTTTTAACAATCGACCTAAACAAAATCTACAAAATGTTAATCCCTTTGGAGATTCCGGAAGTAGATGTAGTAGTCTCCTGGTATCACTCCTATATTGCACATATTTTCCACGTCTTTCTTATTTTGCTGAGAAATAGGTCGAACAGAAGAATACCGTGGTAAGAGTGTGTGTTAGTTCAGTGTATAACTTCGACCTTTTCCGAGAAAACCTGGAGAATTCATACCCTATGCGTCTTTTGAACAAAACAGACCTTACGCCTTCTTGTTTAAATCTCATACACCGCAACTTTTGCCATCCTATTTCATTGCCTTTATCATTCTTGCTAAGATTTTGAAGAAAAGTCGGCAGAAGATGAAAAAGCAATTAGGGCTGCATATCCAGGAAGAGCACATACCAAAAAAAAGGAGAGAACAAAGAAAGGAAATGAATGAAGCATGCAACCCATGAACTGATTTGTTTTGAACTTACAGCAACATTATTCTGCGAAACAGGGGTACTGCTCTATGGTAGGCTTTTAAGCTTTTACATAAATTAAGCTAAAATAAGATTTAACAAAATTTAAACAAGAAATTCTCATCAGCGTGTATATAGCTTGTTTGAAGTGAACTAAAATTAAATTTATTGATAACATTCAAGAATATTTTGGATTCTTGATAACCCATCGTAGTTTACGTTCTGTTTCTTAGAACAAATTCAACGATCTTTTTCAAATCTTAGGGGATGTGAAAGGATAACCATGGCAACCTAGATCCTTCAAATGTGGTGCCAATCGGTTGAACAGTGACAAACCATTGTATCTCTTAAAGCATTGTCGGATTATTGAGTTAATATTGTATAGTATTTTACATCCAACATCTTACAACTCATTATAGATATTCTGTTTCAGTACTAATTAAATAAGATAACACTATTTTGCGGTAATGAATGCGCAATATGTTCTTAAATTAATAATCCGTTGCTATTATTTTCGTAATTTAAACAGCTGATATTGGGAAAATAACAATGTAAGGAAAAAAATCTATATCTTTTTCAGGAAAATAGTCAGGATCCGCATCACTATCACTTGCCAGCTCTGCAAACTCAGTGTGACTATCATCGTCATTATAAGTCACAAACCTGCGGATGTCCTCCTTTGCAATAATTTTGCTTTGCCTGTTCATTTCATGACATTTTCTGTTCAGCTCCCCCTGATAAAATAACTAGTTTGCTTCTTTTCTTGTAAACGTAAAATAACAGTATTATACGTCATTGACCACGTTTGTATCGTAAATAAATACAAATCAACAATAGTAAACAATCTGTGGCGGAATTTACATACAAAGAAACCAAAAATTTAAATACACATTGTGGCGTATGTAAGCCAGAGCATACCATTATTTACTCCGATCGTCCATTGCAGAAGAGAGTGTGTGTCATTTAAGTTCTTATGCTTGTACAACTTACTTATGTATCTCTTAACGCCCTTATGAAAATTACCACCCACAGCTGAACAGTTCACCCAATAGTCTCAAATATTTGCTAGTAGCTGCAGAAACTCGACATATATCGGAAAAACTTAAAATCTTAAAAACCGAAAAAAAATGTAACTTACGCCCTTTTGTATTGAAACCGATGACATAATTTAAAATGGCAAACCGTTATAACTGAGAAACAGAAAATGATAGAGAAACGTAACTTTGCACGAAGCAACTAGAGAAAGAAGGACATCTGCTCTTGTATTGAGGAACATCACCACATGAACAGTGTTGTCAAACTAAGGCAAAATTATATTTATGGAAATAGAATGACCTAAATTGATATCATCATTGGAAACAACTATAAAAAAAGACAAAGGAGATGGTTAACTCAGATCACTCTTGCAAACTTTTTGAGAAATACCGTAAAACATGTGTTGAATACAAACGCCTTTGGCGCATACAGGGAGTGATGTGCTGACGTTTTCTGCACTTTATATTTAATGTTGAGAAGAACTGTTT
>NW_027657473.1:0-27477 GCF_964235325.1 Thermobia domestica | reverse complement strand
TTTAGTGCAGTTTGTAGTAATTTGTGCATTAGTTTCCCATGATGACGTGTAGAAAATTTAGTTAGCATATTTGGTTGAGATTTGGAAAAAATATACAGGGTGATGCAAAATTCAGCTTTGTAGTACAGAAAGTTTAACTTGGTTTTCAAAATGTGAAGAAAGTGCATATATTAACGAATGCCCTGTATGTACTTCTGAATGGCACAGTGACATATTCCTCTTTTATTATTCGTTAACCATAGTATGGTGTGTCAAAGCCACATATAATGGAATCGAATCTGTTTTATTTTGAAAAAACTAAAAAAGAGAAACAAACGTTATAAGAGGAATTTTAATGTTTCTTCAACGACAAAGGACCTGTAACGCAACCGTACAAAATGGATGGGTTTGCCCTTCAATTTGAGCTTTATTTCGTCAAAATATGTAAATAACTTTGGGAGATATGGCGAATAGTATGTAGTATATAGTAACAATGGATAAGAATATAATATATATGTAGAATGACATATGCTATATTGTTGAATAGTTGCCTAACAACATATATGTACCAAATAGGAGAGTTTTTAAAAAAAATTGAAGAAATTAGTGGTTGAAGCCATACATTTTCCAGTTACAACGAGTGTCACGTGGTCTCATCAGCCATGAGAGGGTTAACTATTTCTTCTAAAGAAACAGGTACTACGTTCATTTTTTAGTGCAATTTGTAGTAATTTGTGCATTCATTTTCCCATCATGATGTGTAGAACATTTAGTTAGCATATTTGGTTGAGATTTGTAAAAAATATACAGGGTGATGCAAAATTCAGCTTTGAGTACAGAAAGTATAAATTGGTTTTCAAAATGTGAAGAAAGTGCATATATTAACGAATGCCCTGTATGTACTTCTGAATGGCACAGTAACATATTCCTCTGTTATCATTCGTTAAGCACAGTATGGTGTGTCAAAGCCACATATAATGGAATCGAATCTGTTTTAACCTTTATTTTACGGCTGTCACTACACTGCCAAAATAGTAAATCCGTTCTTTCCCGCGTGTCACTGTACTGACACAGGCGAAAGGTTTACTTTGACCCGGGAGCACACATATTTTTTTTTTTAAATGATGTGCCTTATTGTATGAAGAGATAGTCCATAGTGAAAGGAACCAAAAACGTTGGTTCTCAACCGGTGTGTTTGCGGGTCAAAGTAGACCTTTCGCCTGTGTCACTACAGTGACATGCGGGAAAGAACGGTTTTACTATTCTGGCAGTGTACTGACAAACGGTAAAATAAAGGTTAATTTGGAAAAACTAAAAAAGAGAAATAAATGTTATAAGAGGAATTTTAATGTTTCTTCAAGGGCAAAGGACCCTTATCGCAACAGGACAAAATGGAGGGGTTTCCTCTTCAATTTTAGCTTTATTTCGTCAAAATATGTAAATAAGTTTGGAAGATATGGCGAATAGTATGTAGTATATAGTAACAATGATTAATAATATAATATATATGTAGAATGACATATGCTATATTGTTGAATAGTTGCCTAACAACATATATATACCAAATAGGAAAGTTTTTTAAAAATTGAAGAAATTAGTGGTTGAAGCCATACATTTTCCAGTTACAACGAGTGTCACGTGGTCTCATCAGCCGTGAGAGGGTTAACTATTTCTTCTAAAGCAACAGGTACTACGTTCATTTCTTAGTGCAGTTTGTAGTAATTTGTGCATTAGTTTCCCATGATGACGTGTAGAAAATTTAGTTAGCATAATTGGTTGAGATTTGTAAAAAATATACAGGGTGATGCAAAATTCAGCTTTGTAGTACAGAAAGTTTAACTTGGTTTTCAAAATGTGAAGAAAGTGCATATATTAACGAATGCCCTGTATGTACTTCTGAATGGCACAGTAACATATTCCTCTTTTATCATTCGTTAAACATAGTATGGTGTGTCAAAGCCACATATAATGGAATCGAATCTGTTTTATTTTGAAAAAACTAAAAAAGAGAAACAAACGTTATAAGAGGAATTTTAATGTTTCTTCAACGACAAAGGACCTGTAACGCAACCGTACAAAATGGATGGGTTTGCCCTTCAATTTGAGCTTTATTTCGTCAAAATATGTAAATAACTTTGGTAGATATGGCGAATAGTATGTAGTATATAGTAACAATGGATAAGAATATAATATATATGTAGAATGACATATGCTATATTGTTGAATAGTTGCCTAACAACATATATGTACCAAATAGGAGAGTTTTTAAAAAAAATTGAAGAAATTAGTGGTTGAAGCCATACATTTTCCAGTTACAACGAGTGTCACGTGGTCTCATCAGCCATGAGAGGGTTAACTATTTCTTCTAAAGAAACAGGTACTACGTTCATTTTTTTTGTGCAGTTTGTAGTAATTTGTGCATTTATTTTCCCATCATGATGTGTAGAACATTTAGTTAGCATATTTGGTTGAGATTTCGAAAAAATATACAGGGTGATGCAAAATTCATCTTTGTAGTACAGAAAGTTTAACTTGGTTTTCAAAATGTGAAGAAAGTGCATATATTAACGAATGCCCTGTATGTACTTCTGAATGGCACAGTAACATATTCCTCTTTTATCATTCGTTAACCACAGTATGGTGTGTCAAAGCCACATATAATGGAATCGAATCTGTTTTATTTTGAAAAAACTAAAAAAAAAAACAAACGTTATAAGAGGAATTTTAATGTTTCTTCAAGGACAAAGGACCTGTAACGCAACCGTACAAAATGGATGGGTTTGCCCTTCAATTTGAGCTTTATTTCGTCAAAATATGTAAATAACTTTGGGAGATATGGCGAATAGTATGTAGTATATAGTAACAATGGATAAGAATATAATATATATGTAGAATGACATATGCTATATTGTTGAATAGTTGCCTAACAACATATATGTACCAAATAGGAGAGTTTTTTTAAAAAAATGAAGAAATTAGTGGTTGAAGCCATACATTTTCCAGTTACAACGAGTGTCACGTGGTCTCATCAGCCGTGAGAGGGTTAACTATTTCTTCTAAAGCAACAGGTACTACGTTCATTTTTTAGTGCAATTTGTAGTAATTTGTGCATTTATTTTCCCATCATGATGTGTAGAACATTTAGTTAGCATATTTGGTTGAGATTTGTAAAAAATATACAGGGTGATGCAAAATTCAGCTTTGTAGTACAGAAAGTTTAACTTGGTTTTCAAAATGTGAAGAAATTGCATATATTAACGAATGCCCTGTATGTACTTCTGAATGGCACAGTAACATATTCCTCTTTTAGCATTCGTTAACCATAGTATGGTGTGTCAAAGCCACATATAATGGAATCGAATCTGTTTTATTTTGAAAAAACTAAAAAACAGAAACAAACGTTATAAGGAAAATTTTAACGTTTCTTCAAGGGCAAAGGACCTGTAACGCAACCGTACAAAATGGATGGGTTTGCCCTTCAATTTGAGCTTTATTTCGTCAAAATATGTAAATAACTTTGGTAGATATGGCGAATAGTATGTAGTATATAGTAACAATGGATAAGAATATAATATATATGTAGAATGACATATGCTATATTGTTGAATAGTTGCCTAACAACAAATATGTACCAAATAGGAGAGTTTTTAAAAAAAAATGAAGAAATTAGTGGTTGAAGCCATACATTTTCCAATTACAACGAGTGTCACGTGGTCTCATCAGCCTTGAGAGGGTTCACTATTTCTTCTAAAGCAACAGGTACTACGTTCATTTTTTAGTGCAATTTGTAGTAATTTGTGCATTTATTTTCCCATCATGATGTGTAGAACATTTAGTTAGCATATTTGGTTGAGATTTGGAAAAAATATACAGGGTGATGCAAAATTCAGCTTTGTAGTACAGAAAGTATAAACTGGTTTTCAAAATGTGAAGAAAGTGCATATATTAACGAATGCCCTGTATGTACTTCTGAATGGCACAGTAACATATTCCTCTTTTATCATTCGTTAAGCACAGTATGGTGTGTCAAAGCCACATATAATGGAATCGAATCTGTTTTATTTTGAAAAAACTAAAAAACAGAAACAAACGTTATAAGAGGAATTTTAATGTTTCTTCAAGGGCAAAGGACACTTATCGCAACAGGACAAAGTGGAGGGGTTTCCTCTTATATATTAGCTTTATTTCGTCAAAATATGTAAATAAGTTTGGAAGATATGGCGAATAGTATGTAGTATATAGTAACAATGATTAATAATATAATATATATGTAGAATGACATATGCTATATTGTTGAATAGTTGCCTAACAACATATATATACCAAATAGGAAAGTTTTTTAAAAATTGAAGAAATTAGTGGTTGAAGCCATACATTTTCCAGTTACAACGAGTGTCACGTGGTCTCATCAGCCGTGAGAGGGTTAACTATTTCTTCTAAAGCAACAGGTACTACGTTCATTTTTTAGTGCAATTTGTAGTAATTTGTGCATTTATTTTCCCATGATGATGTGTAGAACATTTAGTTAGCATATTTGGTTGAGATTTGTAAAAAATATACAGGGTGATGCAAAATTCAGGTTTGTAGTACAGAAAGTTTAACTTGGTTTTCAAAATGTGAAGAAATTGCATATATTAACGAATGCCCTGTATGTACTTCTGAATGGCACAGTAACATATTCCTCTTTTATCATTCGTTAACCACAGTATGGTGTGTCAAAGCCACATATAATGGAATCGAATCTGTTTTATTTTGAAAAAACTAAAAAAAAAAAAACAAACGTTATAAGAGGAATTTTAATGTTTCTTCAAGGACAAAGGACCTGTAACGCAACCGTACAAAATGGATGGGTTTGCCCTTCAATTTGAGCTTTATTTCGTCAAAATATGTAAATAACTTTGGGAGATATGGCGAATAGTATGTAGTATATAGTAACAATGGATAAGAATATAATATATATGTAGAATGACATATGCTATATTGTTGAATAGTTGCCTAACAACATATATGTACCAAATAGGAGAGTTTTTTAAAAAAAATGAAGAAATTAGTGGTTGAAGCCATACATTTTCCAGTTACAACGAGTGTCACGTGGTCTCATCAGCCGTGAGAGGGTTAACTATTTCTTCTAAAGCAACAGGTACTACGTTCATTTTTTAGTGCAATTTGTAGTAATTTGTGCATTTATTTTCCCATCATGATGTGTAGAACATTTAGTTAGCATATTTGGTTGAGATTTGTAAAAAATATACAGGGTGATGCAAAATTCAGCTTTGTAGTACAGAAAGTTTAACTTGGTTTTCAAAATGTGAAGAAATTGCATATATTAACGAATGCCCTGTATGTACTTCTGAATGGCACAGTAACATATTCCTCTTTTAGCATTCGTTAACCATAGTATGGTGTGTCAAAGCCACATATAATGGAATCGAATCTGTTTTATTTTGAAAAAACTAAAAAACAGAAACAAACGTTATTAGAGGAATTTTAACGTTTCTTCAAGGGCAAAGGACCCTTATCGCAACAGGACAAAGTGGAGGGGTTTCCTCTTCAATTTTAGATTTATTTCGTCAAAATATGTAAATAGGTTTGGGAGATATGGGGAATAGTATGTAGTATATAGTAACAATGGATAACAATATAATATATATGTAGAATGACATATGATATATTGTTGAATAGTTGCCTAACAACATATATACCAAATAGGAGAGTTTTTTTAAAAAAATTGAAGAAATTAGTGGTTGAAGCCTTGTATTTTCCAGTTACAACGAGTGTCACGTGGTCTCATCAGCCGTGAGAGGGTTAAATATTTCTTCTAAAGCAACAGGTACTACGTTCATTTTTTAGTGCAGTTTGTAGTAATTTGTGCATTAGTTTCCCATGATGACGTGTAGAAAATTTAGTTAGCATATTTGGTTGAGATTTGGAAAAAATATACAGGGTGATGCAAAATTCAGCTTTGTAGTACAGAAAGTTTAACTTGGTTTTCAAAATGTGAAGAAAGTGCATATATTAACGAATGCCCTGTATGTACTTCTGAATGGCACAGTGACATATTCCTCTTTTATTATTCGTTAACCATAGTATGGTGTGTCAAAGCCACATATAATGGAATCGAATCTGTTTTATTTTGAAAAAACTAAAAAAGAGAAACAAACGTTATAAGAGGAATTTTAATGTTTCTTCAACGACAAAGGACCTGTAACGCAACCGTACAAAATGGATGGGTTTGCCCTTCAATTTGAGCTTTATTTCGTCAAAATATGTAAATAACTTTGGGAGATATGGCGAATAGTATGTAGTATATAGTAACAATGGATAAGAATATAATATATATGTAGAATGACATATGCTATATTGTTGAATAGTTGCCTAACAACATATGTACCAAATAGGAGAGTTTTTAAAAAAAATTGAAGAAATTAGTGGTTGAAGCCATACATTTTCCAGTTACAACGAGTGTCACGTGGTCTCATCAGCCATGAGAGGGTTAACTATTTCTTCTAAAGAAACAGGTACTACGTTCATTTTTTAGTGCAATTTGTAGTAATTTGTGCATTCATTTTCCCATCATGATGTGTAGAACAATTAGTTAGCATATTTGGTTGAGATTTGTAAAAAATATACAGGGTGATGCAAAATTCAGCTTTGAGTACAGAAAGTATAAATTGGTTTTCAAAATGTGAAGAAAGTGCATATATTAACGAATGCCCTGTATGTACTTCTGAATGGCACAGTAACATATTCCTCTGTTATCATTCGTTAAGCACAGTATGGTGTGTCAAAGCCACATATAATGGAATCGAATCTGTTTTAACCTTTATTTTACGGCTGTCACTACACTGCCAAAATAGTAAATCCGTTCTTTCCCGCGTGTCACTGTACTGACACAGGCGAAAGGTTTACTTTGACCCGGGAGCACACATATTTTTTTTTTAAATGATGTGCCTTATTGTATGAAGAGATAGTCCATAGTGAAAGGAACCAAAAACGTTGGTTCTCAACCGGTGTGTTTGCGGGTCAAAGTAGACCTTTCGCCTGTGTCACTACAGTGACATGCGGGAAAGAACGGTTTTACTATTCTGGCAATGTACTGACAAACGGTAAAATAAAGGTTAATTTGGAAAAACTAAAAAAGAGAAATAAACGTTATAAGAGGAATTTTAATGTTTCTTCAAGGGCAAAGGACCCTTATCGCAACAGGACAAAATGGAGGGGTTTCCTCTTCAATTTTAGCTTTATTTCGTCAAAATATGTAAATAAGTTTGGAAGATATGGCGAATAGTATGTAGTATATAGTAACAATGATTAATAATATAATATATATGTAGAATGACATATGCTATATTGTTGAATAGTTGCCTAACAACATATATATACCAAATAGGAAAGTTTTTTAAAAATTGAAGAAATTAGTGGTTGAAGCCATACATTTTCCAGTTACAACGAGTGTCACGTGGTCTCATCAGCCGTGAGAGGGTTAACTATTTCTTCTAAAGCAACAGGTACTACGTTCATTTTTTAGTGCAATTTGTAGTAATTTGTGCATTTATTTTCCCATGATGATGTGTAGAACATTTAGTTAGCATATTTGGTTGAGATTTGTAAAAAATATACAGGGTGATGCAAAATTCAGCTTTGTAGTACAGAAAGTTTAACTTGGTTTTCAAAATGTGAAGAAATTGCATATATTAACGAATGCCCTGTATGTACTTCTGAATGGCACAGTAACATATTCCTCTTTTACCATTCGTTAACCACAGTATGGTGTGTCAAAGCCACATATAATGGAATCGAATCTGTTTTATTTTGAAAAAACTAAAAAACAGAAACAAACGTTATTAGAGGAATTTTAACGTTTCTTCAAGGGCAAAGGACCCTTATCGCAACAGGACAAAGTGGAGGGGTTTCCTCTTCAATTTTAGATTTATTTCGTCAAAATATGTAAATAGGTTTGGGAGATATGGGGAATAGTATGTAGTATATAGTAACAATGGATAACAATATAATATATATGTAGAATGACATATGATATATTGTTGAATAGTTGCCTAACAACATATATACCAAATAGGAGAGTTTTTTTAAAAAAATTGAAGAAATTAGTGGTTGAAGCCTTGTATTTTCCAGTTACAACGAGTGTCACGTGGTCTCATCAGCCGTGAGAGGGTTAAATATTTCTTCTAAAGCAACAGGTACTACGTTCATTTTTTAGTGCAGTTTGTAGTAATTTGTGCATTAGTTTCCCATGATGACGTGTAGAAAATTTAGTTAGCATATTTGGTTGAGATTTGGAAAAAATATACAGGGTGATGCAAAATTCAGCTTTGTAGTACAGAAAGTTTAACTTGGTTTTCAAAATGTGAAGAAAGTGCATATATTAACGAATGCCCTGTATGTACTTCTGAATGGCACAGTGACATATTCCTCTTTTATTATTCGTTAACCATAGTATGGTGTGTCAAAGCCACATATAATGGAATCGAATCTGTTTTATTTTGAAAAAACTAAAAAAGAGAAACAAACGTTATAAGAGGAATTTTAATGTTTCTTCAACGACAAAGGACCTGTAACGCAACCGTACAAAATGGATGGGTTTGCCCTTCAATTTGAGCTTTATTTCGTCAAAATATGTAAATAACTTTGGGAGATATGGCGAATAGTATGTAGTATATAGTAACAATGGATAAGAATATAATATATATGTAGAATGACATATGCTATATTGTTGAATAGTTGCCTAACAACATATATGTACCAAATAGGAGAGTTTTTAAAAAAAATTGAAGAAATTAGTGGTTGAAGCCATACATTTTCCAGTTACAACGAGTGTCACGTGGTCTCATCAGCCATGAGAGGGTTAACTATTTCTTCTAAAGAAACAGGTACTACGTTCATTTTTTAGTGCAATTTGTAGTAATTTGTGCATTCATTTTCCCATCATGATGTGTAGAACATTTAGTTAGCATATTTGGTTGAGATTTGTAAAAAATATACAGGGTGATGCAAAATTCAGCTTTGAGTACAGAAAGTATAAATTGGTTTTCAAAATGTGAAGAAAGTGCATATATTAACGAATGCCCTGTATGTACTTCTGAATGGCACAGTAACATATTCCTCTGTTATCATTCGTTAAGCACAGTATGGTGTGTCAAAGCCACATATAATGGAATCGAATCTGTTTTAACCTTTATTTTACGGCTGTCACTACACTGCCAAAATAGTAAATCCGTTCTTTCCCGCGTGTCACTGTACTGACACAGGCGAAAGGTTTACTTTGACCCGGGAGCACACATATTTTTTTTTTAAATGATGTGCCTTATTGTATGAAGAGATAGTCCATAGTGAAAGGAACCAAAAACGTTGGTTCTCAACCGGTGTGTTTGCGGGTCAAAGTAGACCTTTCGCCTGTGTCACTACAGTGACATGCGGGAAAGAACGGTTTTACTATTCTGGCAGTGTACTGACAAACGGTAAAATAAAGGTTAATTTGGAAAAACTAAAAAAGAGAAATAAATGTTATAAGAGGAATTTTAATGTTTCTTCAAGGGCAAAGGACCCTTATCGCAACAGGACAAAATGGAGGGGTTTCCTCTTCAATTTTAGCTTTATTTCGTCAAAATATGTAAATAAGTTTGGAAGATATGGCGAATAGTATGTAGTATATAGTAACAATGATTAATAATATAATATATATGTAGAATGACATATGCTATATTGTTGAATAGTTGCCTAACAACATATATATACCAAATAGGAAAGTTTTTTAAAAATTGAAGAAATTAGTGGTTGAAGCCATACATTTTCCAGTTACAACGAGTGTCACGTGGTCTCATCAGCCGTGAGAGGGTTAACTATTTCTTCTAAAGCAACAGGTACTACGTTCATTTTTTAGTGCAGTTTGTAGTAATTTGTGCATTAGTTTCCCATGATGACGTGTAGAAAATTTAGTTAGCATAATTGGTTGAGATTTGTAAAAAATATACAGGGTGATGCAAAATTCAGCTTTGTAGTACAGAAAGTTTAACTTGGTTTTCAAAATGTGAAGAAAGTGCATATATTAACGAATGCCCTGTATGTACTTCTGAATGGCACAGTAACATATTCCTCTTTTATCATTCGTTAAACATAGTATGGTGTGTCAAAGCCACATATAATGGAATCGAATCTGTTTTATTTTGAAAAAACTAAAAAAGAGAAACAAACGTTATAAGAGGAATTTTAATGTTTCTTCAACGACAAAGGACCTGTAACGCAACCGTACAAAATGGATGGGTTTGCCCTTCAATTTGAGCTTTATTTCGTCAAAATATGTAAATAACTTTGGTAGATATGGCGAATAGTATGTAGTATATAGTAACAATGGATAAGAATATAATATATATGTAGAATGACATATGCTATATTGTTGAATAGTTGCCTAACAACATATATGTACCAAATAGGAGAGTTTTTAAAAAAAATTGAAGAAATTAGTGGTTGAAGCCATACATTTTCCAGTTACAACGAGTGTCACGTGGTCTCATCAGCCATGAGAGGGTTAACTATTTCTTCTAAAGAAACAGGTACTACGTTCATTTTTTTTTGTGCAGTTTGTAGTAATTTGTGCATTTATTTTCCCATCATGATGTGTAGAACATTTAGTTAGCATATTTGGTTGAGATTTCGAAAAAATATACAGGGTGATGCAAAATTCATCTTTGTAGTACAGAAAGTTTAACTTGGTTTTCAAAATGTGAAGAAAGTGCATATATTAACGAATGCCCTGTATGTACTTCTGAATGGCACAGTAACATATTCCTCTTTTATCATTCGTTAACCACAGTATGGTGTGTCAAAGCCACATATAATGGAATCGAATCTGTTTTATTTTGAAAAAACTAAAAAAAAAAACAAACGTTATAAGAGGAATTTTAATGTTTCTTCAAGGACAAAGGACCTGTAACGCAACCGTACAAAATGGATGGGTTTGCCCTTCAATTTGAGCTTTATTTCGTCAAAATATGTAAATAACTTTGGGAGATATGGCGAATAGTATGTAGTATATAGTAACAATGGATAAGAATATAATATATATGTAGAATGACATATGCTATATTGTTGAATAGTTGCCTAACAACATATATGTACCAAATAGGAGAGTTTTTTTAAAAAAATGAAGAAATTAGTGGTTGAAGCCATACATTTTCCAGTTACAACGAGTGTCACGTGGTCTCATCAGCCGTGAGAGGGTTAACTATTTCTTCTAAAGCAACAGGTACTACGTTCATTTTTTAGTGCAATTTGTAGTAATTTGTGCATTTATTTTCCCATCATGATGTGTAGAACATTTAGTTAGCATATTTGGTTGAGATTTGTAAAAAATATACAGGGTGATGCAAAATTCAGCTTTGTAGTACAGAAAGTTTAACTTGGTTTTCAAAATGTGAAGAAATTGCATATATTAACGAATGCCCTGTATGTACTTCTGAATGGCACAGTAACATATTCCTCTTTTAGCATTCGTTAACCATAGTATGGTGTGTCAAAGCCACATATAATGGAATCGAATCTGTTTTATTTTGAAAAAACTAAAAAACAGAAACAAACGTTATAAGGAAAATTTTAACGTTTCTTCAAGGGCAAAGGACCTGTAACGCAACCGTACAAAATGGATGGGTTTGCCCTTCAATTTGAGCTTTATTTCGTCAAAATATGTAAATAACTTTGGTAGATATGGCGAATAGTATGTAGTATATAGTAACAATGGATAAGAATATAATATATATGTAGAATGACATATGCTATATTGTTGAATAGTTGCCTAACAACAAATATGTACCAAATAGGAGAGTTTTTAAAAAAAAATGAAGAAATTAGTGGTTGAAGCCATACATTTTCCAATTACAACGAGTGTCACGTGGTCTCATCAGCCTTGAGAGGGTTCACTATTTCTTCTAAAGCAACAGGTACTACGTTCATTTTTTAGTGCAATTTGTAGTAATTTGTGCATTTATTTTCCCATCATGATGTGTAGAACATTTAGTTAGCATATTTGGTTGAGATTTGGAAAAAATATACAGGGTGATGCAAAATTCAGCTTTGTAGTACAGAAAGTATAAACTGGTTTTCAAAATGTGAAGAAAGTGCATATATTAACGAATGCCCTGTATGTACTTCTGAATGGCACAGTAACATATTCCTCTTTTATCATTCGTTAAGCACAGTATGGTGTGTCAAAGCCACATATAATGGAATCGAATCTGTTTTATTTTGAAAAAACTAAAAAACAGAAACAAACGTTATAAGAGGAATTTTAATGTTTCTTCAAGGGCAAAGGACACTTATCGCAACAGGACAAAGTGGAGGGGTTTCCTCTTATATATTAGCTTTATTTCGTCAAAATATGTAAATAAGTTTGGAAGATATGGCGAATAGTATGTAGTATATAGTAACAATGATTAATAATATAATATATATGTAGAATGACATATGCTATATTGTTGAATAGTTGCCTAACAACATATATATACCAAATAGGAAAGTTTTTTAAAAATTGAAGAAATTAGTGGTTGAAGCCATACATTTTCCAGTTACAACGAGTGTCACGTGGTCTCATCAGCCGTGAGAGGGTTAACTATTTCTTCTAAAGCAACAGGTACTACGTTCATTTTTTAGTGCAATTTGTAGTAATTTGTGCATTTATTTTCCCATGATGATGTGTAGAACATTTAGTTAGCATATTTGGTTGAGATTTGTAAAAAATATACAGGGTGATGCAAAATTCAGGTTTCTAGTACAGAAAGTTTAACTTGGTTTTCAAAATGTGAAGAAATTGCATATATTAACGAATGCCCTGTATGTACTTCTGAATGGCACAGTAACATATTCCTCTTTTATCATTCGTTAACCACAGTATGGTGTGTCAAAGCCACATATAATGGAATCGAATCTGTTTTATTTTGAAAAAACTAAAAAAAAAAAAAACAAACGTTATAAGAGGAATTTTAATGTTTCTTCAAGGACAAAGGACCTGTAACGCAACCGTACAAAATGGATGGGTTTGCCCTTCAATTTGAGCTTTATTTCGTCAAAATATGTAAATAACTTTGGGAGATATGGCGAATAGTATGTAGTATATAGTAACAATGGATAAGAATATAATATATATGTAGAATGACATATGCTATATTGTTGAATAGTTGCCTAACAACATATATGTACCAAATAGGAGAGTTTTTTAAAAAAAATGAAGAAATTAGTGGTTGAAGCCATACATTTTCCAGTTACAACGAGTGTCACGTGGTCTCATCAGCCGTGAGAGGGTTAACTATTTCTTCTAAAGCAACAGGTACTACGTTCATTTTTTAGTGCAATTTGTAGTAATTTGTGCATTTATTTTCCCATCATGATGTGTAGAACATTTAGTTAGCATATTTGGTTGAGATTTGTAAAAAATATACAGGGTGATGCAAAATTCAGCTTTGTAGTACAGAAAGTTTAACTTGGTTTTCAAAATGTGAAGAAATTGCATATATTAACGAATGCCCTGTATGTACTTCTGAATGGCACAGTAACATATTCCTCTTTTAGCATTCGTTAACCATAGTATGGTGTGTCAAAGCCACATATAATGGAATCGAATCTGTTTTATTTTGAAAAAACTAAAAAACAGAAACAAACGTTATAAGGAAAATTTTAACGTTTCTTCAAGGGCAAAGGACCTGTAACGCAACCGTACAAAATGGATGGGTTTGCCCTTCAATTTGAGCTTTATTTCGTCAAAATATGTAAATAACTTTGGTAGATATGGCGAATAGTATGTAGTATATAGTAACAATGGATAAGAATATAATATATATGTAGAATGACATATGCAATATTGTTGAATAGTTGCCTAACAACAAATATGTACCAAATAGGAGAGTTTTTTAAAAAAAAATGAAGAAATTAGTGGTTGAAGCCATACATTTTCCAATTACAACGAGTGTCACGTGGTCTCATCAGCCGTGAGAGGGTTCACTATTTCTTCTAAAGCAACAGGTACTACGTTCATTTTTTAGTGCAATTTGTAGTAATTTGTGCATTTATTTTCCCATCATGATGTGTAGAACATTTAGTTAGCATATTTGGTTGAGATTTGGAAAAAATATACAGGGTGATGCAAAATTCAGCTTTGTAGTACAGAAAGTATAAATTGGTTTTCAAAATGTGAAGAAAGTGCATATATTAACGAATGCCCTGTATGTACTTCTGAATGGCACAGTAACATATTCCTCTTTTATCATTCGTTAAGCACAGTATGGTGTGTCAAAGCCACATATAATGGAATCGAATCTGTTTTATTTTGGAAAAACTAAAAAAGAGAAATAAACGTTATAAGAGGAATTTTAATGTTTCTTCAAGGGCAAAGGACCCTTATCGCAACAGGACAAAATGGAGGGGATTCCTCTTCAATTTTAGCTTTATTTCGTCAAAATATGTAAATAAGTTTGGAAGATATGGCGAATAGTATGTAGTATATAGTAACAATGATTAATAATATAATATATATGTAGAATGACATATGCTATATTGTTGAATAGTTGCCTAACAACATATATATACCAAATAGGAAAGTTTTTTAAAAATTGAAGAAATTAGTGGTTGAAGCCATACATTTTCCAGTTACAACGAGTGTCACGTGGTCTCATCAGCCGTGAGAGGGTTAACTATTTCTTCTAAAGCAACAGGTACTACGTTCATTTTTTAGTGCAATTTGTAGTAATTTGTGCAATTATTTTCCCATCATGATGTGTAGAACATTTAGTTAGCATATTTGGTTGAGATTTGGAAAAAATATACAGGGTGATGCAAAATTCAGCTTTGTAGTACAGAAAGTATAAATTGGTTTTCAAAATGTGAAGAAAGTGCATATATTAACGAATGCCCTGTATGTACTTCTGAATGGCACAGTAACATATTCCTCTGTTATCATTCGTTAAGCACAGTATGGTGTGTCAAAGCCACATATAATGGAATCGAATCTGTTTTATTTTGGAAAAACTAAAAAAGAGAAATAAACGTTATAAGAGGAATTTTAATGTTTCTTCAAGGGCAAAGGACCCTTATCGCAACAGGACAAAATGGAGGGGTTTCCTCTTCAATTTTAGCTTTATTTCGTCAAAATATGTAAATAAGTTTGGAAGATATGGCGAATAGTATGTAGTATATAGTAACAATGATTAATAATATAATATATATGTAGAATGACATATGCTATATTGTTGAATAGTTGCCTAACAACATATATATACCAAATAGGAAAGTTTTTTTAAAAATTGAAGAAATTAGTGGTTGAAGCCATACATTTTCCAGTTACAACGAGTGTCACGTGGTCTCATCAGCCGTGAGAGGGTTAACTATTTCTTCTAAAGAAACAGGTACTACGTTCATTTTTTTTTTTTGCAGTTTGTAGTAATTTGTGCATTTATTTTCCCATCATGATGTGTAGAACATTTAGTTAGCATATTTGGTTGAGATTTCGAAAAAATATACAGGGTGATGCAAAATTCATCTTTGTAGTACAGAAAGTATAAATTGGTTTTCAAAATGTGAAGAAAGTGCATATATTAACGAATGCCCTGTATGTACTTCTGAATGGCACAGTAACATATTCCTCTTTTATCATTCGTTAACCACAGTATGGTGTGTCAAAGCCACATATAATGGAATCGAATCTGTTTTATTTTGAAAAAACTAAAAAACAGAAACAAACGTTATAAGAGGAATTTTAATGTTTCTTCAAGGGCAAAGGACACTTATCGCAACAGGACAAAGTGGAGGGGTTTCCTCTTATATTTTAGCTTTATTTCGTCAAAATATGTAAATAAGTTTGGAAGATATGGCGAATAGTATGTAGTATATAGTAACAATGGATAAGAATATAATATATATGTAGAATGACATATGCTATATTGTTGAATAGTTGCCTAACAACATATATGTACCAAATAGGAGAGTTTTTTAAAAAAAATGAAGAAATTAGTGGTTGAAGCCATACATTTTCCAGTTACAACGAGTGTCACGTGGTCTCATCAGCCGTGAGAGGGTTAACTATTTCTTCTAAAGCAACAGGTACTACGTTCATTTTTAGTGCAATTTGTAGTAATTTGTGCATTTATTTTCCCATCATGATGTGTAGAACATTTAGTTAGCATATTTGGTTGAGATTTGTAAAAAATATACAGGGTGATGCAAAATTCAGCTTTGTAGTACAGAAAGTTTAACTTGGTTTTCAAAATGTGAAGAAATTGCATATATTAACGAATGCCCTGTATGTACTTCTGAATGGCACAGTAACATATTCCTCTTTTAGCATTCGTTAACCATAGTATGGTGTGTCAAAGCCACATATAATGGAATCGAATCTGTTTTATTTTGAAAAAACTAAAAAACAGAAACAAACGTTATAAGGAAAATTTTAACGTTTCTTCAAGGGCAAAGGACCTTTAACGCAACCGTACAAAATGGATGGGTTTGCCCTTCAATTTGAGCTTTATTTCGTCAAAATATGTAAATAACTTTGGTAGATATGGCGAATAGTATGTAGTATATAGTAACAATGGATAAGAATATAATATATATGTAGAATGACATATGCTATATTGTTGAATAGTTGCCTAACAACAAATATGTACCAAATAGGAGAGTTTTTAAAAAAAAATGAAGAAATTAGTGGTTGAAGCCATACATTTTCCAATTACAACGAGTGTCACGTGGTCTCATCAGCCGTGAGAGGGTTCACTATTTCTTCTAAAGCAACAGGTACTACGTTCATTTTTTAGTGCAATTTGTAGTAATTTGTGCATTTATTTTCCCATCATGATGTGTAGAACATTTAGTTAGCATATTTGGTTGAGATTTCGAAAAAATATACAGGGTGATGCAAAATTCAGCTTTGTAGTACAGAAAGTATAAACTGGTTTTCAAAATGTGAAGAAAGTGCATATATTAACGAATGCCCTGTATGTACTTCTGAATGGCACAGTAACATATTCCTCTTTTATCATTCGTTAAGCACAGTATGGTGTGTCAAAGCCACATATAATGGAATCGAATCTGTTTTATTTTGAAAAAACTAAAAAACAGAAACAAACGTTATAAGAGGAATTTTAATGTTTCTTCAAGGGCAAAGGACACTTATCGCAACAGGACAAAGTGGAGGGGTTTCCTCTTATATTTTAGCTTTATTTCGTCAAAATATGTAAATAAGTTTGGAAGATATGGCGAATAGTATGTAGTATATAGTAACAATGATTAATAATATAATATATATGTAGAATGACATATGCTATATTGTTGAATAGTTGCCTAACAACATATATATACCAAATAGGAAAGTTTTTTAAAAATTGAAGAAATTAGTGGTTGAAGCCATACATTTTCCAGTTACAACGAGTGTCACGTGGTCTCATCAGCCGTGAGAGGGTTAACTATTTCTTCTAAAGCAACAGGTACTACGTTGATTTTTTAGTGCAATTTGTAGTAATTTGTGCATTTATTTTCCCATGATGATGTGTAGAACATTTAGTTAGCATATTTGGTTGAGATTTGTAAAAAATATACAGGGTGATGCAAAATTCAGGTTTGTAGTACAGAAAGTTTAACTTGGTTTTCAAAATGTGAAGAAATTGCATATATTAACGAATGCCCTGTATGTACTTCTGAATGGCACAGTAACATATTCCTCTTTTATCATTCGTTAACCACAGTATGGTGTGTCAAAGCCACATATAATGGAATCGAATCTGTTTTATTTTGAAAAAACTAAAAAAAAAAAAAAACAAAGGTTATAAGAGGAATTTTAATGTTTCTTCAAGGACAAAGGACCTGTAACGCAACCGTACAAAATGGATGGGTTTGCCCTTCAATTTGAGCTTTATTTCGTCAAAATATGTAAATAACTTTGGGAGATATGGCGAATAGTATGTAGTATATAGTAACAATGGATAAGAATATAATATATATGTAGAATGACATATGCTATATTGTTGAATAGTTGCCTAACTACATATATGTACCAAATAGGAGAGTTTTTTAAAAAAAATGAAGAAATTAGTGGTTGAAGCCATACATTTTCCAGTTACAACGAGTGTCACGTGGTCTCATCAGCCGTGGGAGGGTTAACTATTTCTTCTAAAGCAACAGGTACTACGTTCATTTTTTAGTGCAATTTGTAGTAATTTGTGCATTTATTTTCCCATCATGACGTGTAGAACATTTAGTTAGCATATTTGGTTGAGATTTGTAAAAAATATACAGGGTGATGCAAAATTCAGCTTTGTAGTACAGAAAGTTTAACTTGGTTTTCAAAATGTGAAGAAATTTCATATATTAACGAATGCCCTGTATGTACTTCTGAATGGCACAGTAACATATTCCTCTTTTAGCATTCGTTAACCATAGTATGGTGTGTCAAAGCCACATATAATGGAATCGAATCTGTTTTATTTTGAAAAAACTAAAAAACAGAAACAAACGTTATAAGGAAAATTTTAACGTTTCTTCAAGGGCAAAGGACCTGTAACGCAACCGTACAAAATGGATGGGTTTGCCCTTCAATTTGAGCTTTATTTCGTCAAAATATGTAAATAACTTTGGTAGATATGGCGAATAGTATGTAGTATATAGTAACAATGGATAAGAATATAATATATATGTAGAATGACATATGCTATATTGTTGAATAGTTGCCTAACAACAAATATGTACCAAATAGGAGAGTTTTTTTAAAAAAATGAAGAAATTAGTGGTTGAAGCCATACATTTTCCAATTACAACGAGTGTCACGTGGTCTCATCAGCCGTGAGAGGGTTCACTATTTCTTCTAAAGCAACAGGTACTACGTTCATTTTTTAGTGCAATTTGTAGTAATTTGTGCATTTATTTTCCCATCATGATGTGTAGAACATTTAGTTAGCATATTTGGTTGAGATTTGGAAAAAATATACAGGGTGATGCAAAATTCAGCTTTGTAGTACAGAAAGTATAAATTGGTTTTCAAAATGTGAAGAAAGTGCATATATTAACGAATGCCCTGTATGTACTTCTGAATGGCACAGTAACATATTCCTCTTTTATCATTCGTTAAGCACAGTATGGTGTGTCAAAGCCACATATAATGGAATCGAATCTGTTTTATTTTGGAAAAACTAAAAAAGAGAAATAAACGTTATAAGAGGAATTTTAATGTTTCTTCAAGGGCAAAGGACCCTTATCGCAACAGGACAAAATGGAGGGGATTCCTCTTCAATTTTAGCTTTATTTCGTCAAAATATGTAAATAAGTTTGGAAGATATGGCGAATAGTATGTAGTATATAGTAACAATGATTAATAATATAATATATATGTAGAATGACATATGCTATATTGTTGAATAGTTGCCTAACAACATATATATACCAAAAAGGAAAGTTTTTTAAAAATTGAAGAAATTAGTGGTTGAAGCCATACATTTTCCAGTTACAACGAGTGTCACGTGGTCTCATCAGCCGTGAGAGGGTTAACTATTTCTTCTAAAGCAACAGGTACTACGTTCATTTTTTAGTGCAGTTTGTAGTAATTTGTGCATTTATTTTCCCATCATGATGTGTAGAACATTTAGTTAGCATATTTGGTTGAGATTTGGAAAAATATACAGGGTGATGCAAAATTCAGCTTTGTAGTACAGAAAGTATAAATTGGTTTTCAAAATGTGAAGAAAGTGCATATATTAACGAATGCCCTGTATGTACTTCTGAATGGCACAGTAACATATTCCTCTGTTATCATTCGTTAAGCACAGTATGGTGTGTCAAAGCCACATATAATGGAATCGAATCTGTTTTATTTTGGAAAAACTAAAAAAGAGAAATAAACGTTATAAGAGGAATTTTAATGTTTCTTCAAGGGCAAAGGACCCTTATCGCAACAGGACAAAATGGAGGGGTTTCCTCTTCAATTTTAGCTTTATTTCGTCAAAATATGTAAATAAGTTTGGAAGATATGGCGAATAGTATGTAGTATATAGTAACAATGATTAATAATATAATATATATGTAGAATGACATATGCTATATTGTTGAATAGTTGCCTAACAACATATATATACCAAATAGGAAAGTTTTTTAAAAATTGAAGAAATTAGTGGTTGAAGCCATACATTTTCCAGTTACAACGAGTGTCACGTGGTCTCATCAGCCGTGAGAGGGTTAACTATTTCTTCTAAAGCAACAGGTACTACGTTCATTTTTTAGTGCAGTTTGTAGTAATTTGTGCATTAGTTTCCCATGATGACGTGTAGAAAATTTAGTTAGCATAATTGGTTGAGATTTGTAAAAAATATACAGGGTGATGCAAAATTCAGCTTTGTAGTACAGAAACTTTAACTTGGTTTTCAAAATGTGAAGAAAGTGCATATATTAACGAATGCCCTGTATGTACTTCTGAATGGCACAGTAACATATTCCTCTTTTATTATTCGTTAACCATAGTATGGTGTGTCAAAGCCACATATAATGGAATCGAATCTGTTTTATTTTGAAAAAACTAAAAAAGAGAAACAAACGTTATAAGAGGAATTTTAATGTTTCTTCAAGGGCAAAGGACCCTTATCGCAACAGGACAAAATGGAGGGGATTCCTCTTCAATTTTAGCTTTATTTCGTCAAAATATGTAAATAAGTTTGGAAGATATGGCGAATAGTATGTAGTATATAGTAACAATGATTAATAATATAATATATATGTAGAATGACATATGCTATATTGTTGAATAGTTGCCTAACAACATATATATACCAAAAAGGAAAGTTTTTTAAAAATTGAAGAAATTAGTGGTTGAAGCCATACATTTTCCAGTTACAACGAGTGTCACGTGGTCTCATCAGCCGTGAGAGGGTTAACTATTTCTTCTAAAGCAACAGGTACTACGTTCATTTTTTAGTGCAGTTTGTAGTAATTTGTGCATTTATTTTCCCATCATGATGTGTAGAACATTTAGTTAGCATATTTGGTTGAGATTTGGAAAAATATACAGGGTGATGCAAAATTCAGCTTTGTAGTACAGAAAGTATAAATTGGTTTTCAAAATGTGAAGAAAGTGCATATATTAACGAATGCCCTGTATGTACTTCTGAATGGCACAGTAACATATTCCTCTGTTATCATTCGTTAAGCACAGTATGGTGTGTCAAAGCCACATATAATGGAATCGAATCTGTTTTATTTTGGAAAAACTAAAAAAGAGAAATAAACGTTATAAGAGGAATTTTAATGTTTCTTCAAGGGCAAAGGACCCTTATCGCAACAGGACAAAATGGAGGGGTTTGCCCTTCAATTTGAGCTTTATTTCGTCAAAATATGTAAATAACTTTGGGAGATATGGCGAATAGTATGTAGTATATAGTAACAATGGATAAGAATATAATATATATGTAGAATGACATATGCTATATTGTTGAATAGTTGCCTAACAACAAATATGTACCAAATAGGAGAGTTTTTTTAAAAAAATGAAGAATTTAGTGGTTGAAGCCATACATTTTCCAGTTACAACGAGTGTCACGTGGTCTCATCAGCCGTGAGAGGGTTAACTATTTCTTCTAAAGCAACAGGTACTACGTTCATTTTTTAGTGCAATTTGTAGTAATTTGTGCATTTATTTTCCCATCATGATGTGTAGAACATTTAGTTAGCATATTTGGTTGAGATTTGGAAAAAATATACAGGGTGATGCAAAATTCAGCTTTGTAGTACAGAAAGTATAAATTGGTTTTCAAAATGTGAAGAAAGTGCATATATTAACGAATGCCCTGTATGTACTTCTGAATGGCACACTAACATATTCCTCTGTTATCATTCGTTAAGCACAGTATGGTGTGTCAAAGCCACATATAATGGAATCGAATCTGTTTTATTTTGGAAAAACTAAAAAAGAGAAATAAACGTTATAAGAGGAATTTTAATGTTTCTTCAAGGGCAAAGGACCCTTATCGCAACAGGACAAAATGGAGGGGTTTCCTCTTCAATTTTAGCTTTATTTCGTCAAAATATGTAAATAAGTTTGGAAGATATGGCGAATAGTATGTAGTATATAGTAACAATGATTAATAATATAATATATATGTAGAATGACATATGCTATATTGTTGAATAGTTGCCTAACAACATATATATACCAAATAGGAAAGTTTTTTAAAAATTGAAGAAATTAGTGGTTGAAGCCATACATTTTCCAGTTACAACGAGTGTCACGTGGTCTCATCAGCCGTGAGAGGGTTAACTATTTCTTCTAAAGCAACAGGTACTACGTTCATTTTTTAGTGCAGTTTGTAGTAATTTGTGCATTAGTTTCCCATGATGACGTGTAGAAAATTTAGTTAGCATAATTGGTTGAGATTTGTAAAAAATATACAGGGTGATGCAAAATTCAGCTTTGTAGTACAGAAAGTTTAACTTGGTTTTCAAAATGTGAAGAAAGTGCATATATTAACGAATGCCCTGTATGTACTTCTGAATGGCACAGTAACATATTCCTCTTTTATTATTCGTTAACCATAGTATGGTGTGTCAAAGCCACATATAATGGAATCGAATCTGTTTTATTTTGAAAAAACTAAAAAAGAGAAACAAACGTTATAAGAGGAATTTTAATGTTTCTTCAAGGACAAAGGACCTGTAACGCAACCGTACAAAATGGATGGGTTTGCCCTTCAATTTGAGCTTTATTTCGTCAAAATATGTAAATAAATTTGGGAGATATGGCGAATAGTATGTAGTATATAGTAACAATGGATAAGAATATAATATATATGTAGAATGACATATGCTATATTGTTGAATAGTTGCCTAACAACATATATGTACCAAATAGGAGAGTTTTTAAAAAAATTGAAGAAATTAGTGGTTGAAGCCATACATTTTCCAGTTACAACGAGTGTCACGTGGTCTCATCAGCCATGAGAGGGTTAACTATTTCTTCTAAAGAAACAGGTACTACGTTCATTTTTTAGTGCAATTTGTAGTAATTTGTGCATTCATTTTCCCATCATGATGTGTAGAACATTTAGTTAGCATATTTGGTTGAGATTTGTAAAAAATATACAGGGTGATGCAAAATTCAGCTTTGAGTACAGAAAGTATAAATTGGTTTTCAAAATGTGAAGAAAGTGCATATATTAACGAATGCCCTGTATGTACTTCTGAATGGCACAGTAACATATTCCTCTTTTATCATTCGTTAACCACAGTATGGTGTGTCAAAGCCACATATAATGGAATCGAATCTGTTTTATTTTGAAAAAACTAAAAAAGAGAAACAAACGTTATAAGAGGAATTTTAATGTTCCTTCAAGGGCAAAGGACCCTTATCGCAACAGGACAAAGTGGAGGTGTTTCCTCTTCAATTTTAGCTTTATTTTGTCAAAATATGTAAATAAGTTTGGAAGATATGGCGAATAGTATGTAGTATATAGTAACAATGATTAATAGCATAATATATATGTAGAATGACATATGCTATATTGTTGAATAGTTGCCTAACAACATATATATACCAAATAGGAAAGTTTTTTAAAAATTGAAGAAATTAGTGGTTGAAGCCATACATTTTCCAGTTACAACGAGTGTCACGTGGTCTCATCAGCCGTGAGAGGGTTAACTATTTCTTCTAAAGCAACAGGTACTACGTTCATTTTTTAGTGCAATTTGTAGTAATTTGTGCATTTATTTTCCCATGATGATGTGTAGAACATTTAGTTAGCATATTTGGTTGAGATTTGTAAAAAATATACAGGGTGATGCAAAATTCAGCTTTGTAGTACAGAAAGTTTAACTTGGTTTTCAAAATGTGAAGAAATTGCATATATTAACGAATGCCCTGTATGTACTTCTGAATGGCACAGTAACATATTCCTCTTTTATCATTCGTTAACCACAGTATGGTGTGTCAAAGCCACATATAATGGAATCGAATCTGTTTTATTTTGAAAAAACTAAAAAACAGAAACAAACGTTATAAGAGGAATTTTAACGTTTCTTCAAGGGCAAAGGACCCTTATCGCAACAGGACAAAGTGGAGGGGTTTCCTCTTCAATTTTAGATTTATTTCGTCAAAATATGTAAATAGGTTTGGGAGATATGGGGAATAGTATGTAGTATATAGTAACAATGGATAACAATATAATATATATGTAGAATGACATATGATATATTGTTGAATAGTTGCCTAACAACATATATACCAAATAGGAGAGTTTTTTTAAAAAAATTGAAGAAATTAGTGGTTGAAGCCTTGTATTTTCCAGTTACAACGAGTGTCACGTGGTCTCATCAGCCGTGAGAGGGTTAAATATTTCTTCTAAAGCAACAGGTACTACGTTCATTTTTTAGTGCAGTTTGTAGTAATTTGTGCATTAGTTTCCCATGATGACGTGTAGAAAATTTAGTTAGCATATTTGGTTGAGATTTGGAAAAAATATACAGGGTGATGCAAAATTCAGCTTTGTAGTACAGAAAGTTTAACTTGGTTTTCAAAATGTGAAGAAAGTGCATATATTAACGAATGCCCTGTATGTACTTCTGAATGGCACAGTAACATATTCCTCTTTTATTATTCGTTAACCATAGTATGGTGTGTCAAAGCCACATATAATGGAATCGAATCTGTTTTATTTTGAAAAAACTAAAAAAGAGAAATAAACGTTATAAGAGGAATTTTAATGTTTCTTCTACGACAAAGGACCTGTAACGCAACCGTACAAAATGGATGGGTTTGCCCTTCAATTTGAGCTTTATTTCGTCAAAATATGTAAATAACTTTGGGAGATATGGCGAATAGTATGTAGTATATAGTAACAATGGATAAGAATATAATATATATGTAGAATGACATATGCTATATTGTTGAAATAGTTGCCTAACAACATATATGTACCAAATAGGAGAGTTTTTAAAAAAAATTGAAAGAAATTAGTGTTGAAGCCATACATTTTCCAGTTACAACGAGTGTCACGTGGTCTCATCAGCCATGAGAGGGTTAACTATTTCTTCTAAAGAAACAGGTACTACGTTCATTTTTAGTGCAATTTGTAGTAATTTGTGCATTCATTTTCCCATCATGATGTGTAGAACATTTAGTTAGCATATTTGGTTGAGATTTGTAAAAAATATACAGGGTGATGCAAAATTCAGCTTTGAGTACAGAAAGTATAAATTGGGTTTTCCAAAATGTGAAGAAAGTGCATATATTAACGAATGCCCTGTATGTACTTCTGAATGGCACAGTAACATATTCCTCTTTTATCATTCGTTAACCACAGTATGGTGTGTCAAAGCCACATATAATGGAATCGAATCTGTTTTATTTTGAAAAAACTAAAAAAGAGAAACAAACGTTATAAGAGGAATTTTAATGTTCCTTCAAGGGCAAAGGACCCTTATCGCAACAGGACAAAGTGGAGGTGTTTCCTCTTCAATTTTAGCTTTATTTTGTCAAAATATGTAAATAAGTTTGGAAGATATGGCGAATAGTATGTAGTATATAGTAACAATGATTAATAGCATAATATATATGTAGAATGACATATGCTATATTGTTGAATAGTTGCCTAACAACATATATATACCAAATAGGAAAGTTTTTTAAAAATTGAAGAAATTAGTGGTTGAAGCCATACATTTTCCAGTTACAACGAGTGTCACGTGGTCTCATCAGCCGTGAGAGGGTTAACTATTTCTTCTAAAGCAACAGGTACTACGTTCATTTTTTAGTGCAATTTGTAGTAATTTGTGCATTTATTTTCCCATGATGATGTGTAGAACATTTAGTTAGCATATTTGGTTGAGATTTGTAAAAAATATACAGGGTGATGCAAAATTCAGCTTTGTAGTACAGAAAGTTTAACTTGGTTTTCAAAATGTGAAGAAATTGCATATATTAACGAATGCCCTGTATGTACTTCTGAATGGCACAGTAACATATTCCTCTTTTATCATTCGTTAACCACAGTATGGTGTGTCAAAGCCACATATAATGGAATCGAATCTGTTTTATTTTGAAAAAACTAAAAAACAGAAACAAACGTTATAAGAGGAATTTTAACGTTTCTTCAAGGGCAAAGGACCCTTATCGCAACAGGACAAAGTGGAGGGGTTTCCTCTTCAATTTTAGATTTATTTCGTCAAAATATGTAAATAGGTTTGGGAGATATGGGGAATAGTATGTAGTATATAGTAACAATGGATAACAATATAATATATATGTAGAATGACATATGATATATTGTTGAATAGTTGCCTAACAACATATATACCAAATAGGAGAGTTTTTTAAAAAAAATTGAAGAAATTAGTGGTTGAAGCCTTGTATTTTCCAGTTACAACGAGTGTCACGTGGTCTCATCAGCCGTGAGAAGGGTTAAATATTTCTTCTAAAGCAACAGGTACTACGTTCATTTTTTAGTGCAGTTTGTAGTAATTTGTGCATTAGTTTTACCATGATGTCGTGTAGAAAATTTAGTTAGCATATTTGGTTGAGATTTGGAAAAAATATAACAGGGTGATGCAAAAATTCAGCTTTGTAGTACAGAAAGTTTAACTTGGTTTTCAAAATGTGAAGAAAGTGCATATATTAACGATGCCCTGTATGTACTTCTGAATGGCACAGTAACATATTCCTCTTTTATTATTCGTTAACCATAGTATGGTGTGTCAAAGCCACATATAATGGAATCGAATCTGTTTTATTTTGAAAAAACTAAAAAAGAGTAACAAACGTTATAAGAGGAATTTAATGTTTCTTCAACGACAAAGGAGCTGTAACGGCAACCGTACAAAATGGATGGGTTTGCCCTTCAATTTGAGCTTTATTTCGTCATAATATGTAAATAACTTTGGGAGATATGGCGAATAGTATGTAGTATATAGTAACAATGGATAAGAATAAATATATATGTAGTAGAATGACATATGCTTATTTGTTGAATAGTTGCCTAACAACATATATGTACCAAATAGGAGAGTTTTTAAAAAAAATTTGAAGAAATTAGTGGTTGAAGCCATACATTTTCCAGTTACAACGAGTGTCACGTGGTCTCATCAGCCATGAGAGGGTTAACTATTTCTTCTAAAGAAACAGGTACTACGTTCATTTTTTTAGTGCAATTTGTAGTAATTTGTGCATTCATTTTCCATCATGATGTGTAGAACATTTAGTTAGCATATTTGGTTGAGATTTGTAAAAAATATACAGGGTGATGCAAAATATCAGCTTTGAGTACAGAAAGTATAAAATTGGTTTTCAAAATGTGGAAGAAAGTGCATATATTAACGAATGCCCTGTATGTACTTCTGAATGGCACAGTAACATATTCCTCTTTTATCATTCGTTAACCACAGTATGGTGTGTCAAAGCCACATATAATGGAATCGAATCTGTTTTATTTTGAAAAAACTAAAAAAGAGAAACAAACGTTATAAGAGGAATTTAATGTTCCT
>NW_027657472.1:0-27519 GCF_964235325.1 Thermobia domestica | reverse complement strand
GTGGTCTCATCAGCCATGAGAGGGTTAACTATTTCTTCTAAAGAAACAGGTACTACGTTCATTTTTTAGTGCAGTTTGTAGTAATTTGTGCATTAGTTTCCCATGCTGATGTGTAGAACATTTAGTTAGCATATTTGGTTGAGATTTGTAAAAAATATACAGGGTGATGCAAAATTCAGCTTTGTAGTACAGAAAGTTTAACTTGGTTTTCAAAATGTGAAGAAATTGCATATATTAACGAATGCCCTGTATGTACTTCTGAATGGCACAGTAACATATTCCTCTTTTATCATTCGTTAACCACAGTATGGTGTGTCAAAGCCACATATAATGGAATCGAATCTGTTTTATTTTGAAAAAACTAAAAAAGAGAAACAAACGTTATAAGAGGAATTTTAACGTTTCTTCAATAGCAAAGAACCCTTATCGCAACAGGACAAAGTGGAGGGGTTTCCTCTTCAATTTTAGCTTTATTTCGTCAAAATATGTAAATAAGTTTGGGAGATATGGCGAATAGTATGTAGTATATAGTAACAATGATTAATAATATAATATATATGTAGAATGACATATGCTATATTGTTGAATAGTTGCCTAACAACATATATATACCAAATAGGAAAGTTTTTCAAAAATTGAAGAAATTAGTGGTTGAAGCCATACATTTTCCAGTTGAAACGAGTGTCACGTGGTCTCATCAGCCGTGAGAGGGTTAACTATTTCTTCTAAAGCAACAGGTACTACGTTCATTTATTAGTGCAGTTTGTAGTAATTTGTGCATTTATTTTCCCATGATGATGTGTAGAACATTTAGTTAGCATATTTGGTTGAGATTTGGAAAAAATATACAGGGTGATGCAAAATTCAGCTTTGTAGTACAGAAAGTATAAATTGGTTTTCAAAATGTGAAGAAAGTGCATATATTAACGAATGCCCTGTATGTACTTCTGAATGGCACAGTAACATATTCCTCTTTTATCATTCGTTAACAATAGTATGGTGTGTCAAAGCCACATATAATGGAATCGAATCTGTTTTATTTTGAAAAAACTAAAAAACAGAAACAAACCTTATAAGAGAAATTTTAACGTTTATTCAAGGGCAAAGGACACTTATCGCAACAGGAAAAATATAGGGGTTTCCTCTTCAATTTTAGCTTTATTTCGTCAAAATATGTAAATAACTTTGGGAGATATGGCGAATAGTATGTAGTATATAGTAACAATGGATAACTATATAATATATATATAGAATGACATATGCTATATTGTTGAATAGTTGCCTAAATACATATATACCAAATAGGGGAGTTTTTTACAAAAAATTGAATAAATTAGTGGTTGAAGCCATATATTTTCCAGTTACAACGAGTGTCACGTGGTCTCATCAGCCGTGAGAGGGTTAACTATTTCTTCTAAAGCAACCGGTACTACGTTCATTTTTTAGTGCAGTTTGTAGTAATTTGTGCATTAGTTTCCCATGGTGATGTGTAGAACATTTAGTTAGCATATTTGGTTGAGATTTGGAAAAAATATACAGGGTGATGCAAAATTCAGCTTTGTAGTACAGAAAGTATAAATTGGTTTTCAAAATGTGAAGAAAGTGCATATATTAACGAATGCCCTGTATGTACTTCTGAATGGCACAGTAACATATTCCTCTTTTATCATTCGTTAACAATAGTATGGTGTGTCAAAGCCACATATAATGGAATCGAAACTGTTTTATTTTGAAAAAACTAAAAAACAGAAACAAACCTTATAAGAGAAATTTTAACGTTTATTCAAGGGCAAAGGACACTTATCGCAACAGGAAAAATATAGGGGTTTCCTCTTCAATTTTAGCTTTATTTCGTCAAAATATGTAAATAACTTTGGGAGATATGGCGAATAGTATGTAGTATATAGTAACAATGGATAACTATATAATATATATATAGAATGACATATGCTATATTGTTGAATAGTTGCCTAACAACATATATACCAAATAGGGGAGTTTTTTAAAAAAATTGAAGAAATTAATGGTTGAAGCCATATATTTTCCAGTTACAACGAGTGTCACGTGGTCTCATCAGCCGTGAGAGGGTTAACTATTTCTTCTAAAGCAACCGGTACTACGTTCATTTTTTAGTGCAGTTTGTAGTAATTTGTGCATTAGTTTCCCATGGTGATGTGTAGAACATTTAGTTAGCATATTTGGTTGAGATTTGGAAAAAATATACAGGGTGATGCAAAATTCAGCTTTGTAGTACAGAAAGTATAAATTGGTTTTCAAAATGTGAAGAAAGTGCATATATTAACGAATGCCCTGTATGTACTTCTGAATGGCACAGTAACATATTCCTCTTTTATCATTCGTTAACAATAGTATGGTGTGTCAAAGCCACATATAATGGAATCGAATCTGTTTTATTTTGAAAAAACTAAAAAACAGAAACAAACCTTATAAGAGAAATTTTAACGTTTATTCAAGGGCAAAGGACACTTATCGCAACAGGAAAAATATAGGGGTTTCCTCTTCAATTTTAGCTTTATTTCGTCAAAATATGTAAATAAGTTTGAGAGATATGGCGAATAGTATGTAGTATATAGTAACAATGATTAATAATATAATATATATGTAGAATGACATATGCTATATTGTTGAATAGTTGCCTAACAACATATATATACCAAATAGGAAAGTTTTTTAAAAATTGAAGAAATTAGTGGTTGAAGCCATACATTTTCCAGTTACAACGAGTGTCACGTGGTCTCATCAGCCATGAGAGGGTTAACTATTTCTTCTAAAGAAACAGGTACTACGTTCATTTTTTAGTGCAGTTTGTAGTAATTTGTGCATTAGTTTCCCATGCTGATGTGTAGAACATTTAGTTAGCATATTTGGTTGAGATTTGTAAAAAATATACAGGGTGATGCAAAATTCAGCTTTGTAGTACAGAAAGTTTAACTTGGTTTTCAAAATGTGAAGAAATTGCATATATTAACGAATGCCCTGTATGTACTTCTGAATGGCACAGTAACATATTCCTCTTTTATCATTCGTTAACCACAGTATGGTGTGTCAAAGCCACATATAATGGAATCGAATCTGTTTTATTTTGAAAAAACTAAAAAAGAGAAACAAACGTTATAAGAGGAATTTTAACGTTTCTTCAATAGCAAAGAACCCTTATCGCAACAGGACAAAGTGGAGGGGTTTCCTCTTCAATTTTAGCTTTATTTCGTCAAAATATGTAAATAAGTTTGGGAGATATGGCGAATAGTATGTAGTATATAGTAACAATGATTAATAATATAATATATATGTAGAATGACATATGCTATATTGTTGAATAGTTGCCTAACAACATATATATACCAAATAGGAAAGTTTTTCAAAAATTGAAGAAATTAGTGGTTGAAGCCATACATTTTCCAGTTGAAACGAGTGTCACGTGGTCTCATCAGCCGTGAGAGGGTTAACTATTTCTTCTAAAGCAACAGGTACTACGTTCATTTATTAGTGCAGTTTGTAGTAATTTGTGCATTTATTTTCCCATGATGATGTGTAGAACATTTAGTTAGCATATTTGGTTGAGATTTGGAAAAAATATACAGGGTGATGCAAAATTCAGCTTTGTAGTACAGAAAGTATAAATTGGTTTTCAAAATGTGAAGAAAGTGCATATATTAACGAATGCCCTGTATGTACTTCTGAATGGCACAGTAACATATTCCTCTTTTATCATTCGTTAACAATAGTATGGTGTGTCAAAGCCACATATAATGGAATCGAATCTGTTTTATTTTGAAAAAACTAAAAAACAGAAACAAACCTTATAAGAGAAATTTTAACGTTTATTCAAGGGCAAAGGACACTTATCGCAACAGGAAAAATATAGGGGTTTCCTCTTCAATTTTAGCTTTATTTCGTCAAAATATGTAAATAACTTTGGGAGATATGGCGAATAGTATGTAGTATATAGTAACAATGGATAACTATATAATATATATATAGAATGACATATGCTATATTGTTGAATAGTTGCCTAAATACATATATACCAAATAGGGGAGTTTTTTACAAAAAATTGAATAAATTAGTGGTTGAAGCCATATATTTTCCAGTTACAACGAGTGTCACGTGGTCTCATCAGCCGTGAGAGGGTTAACTATTTCTTCTAAAGCAACCGGTACTACGTTCATTTTTTAGTGCAGTTTGTAGTAATTTGTGCATTAGTTTCCCATGGTGATGTGTAGAACATTTAGTTAGCATATTTGGTTGAGATTTGGAAAAAATATACAGGGTGATGCAAAATTCAGCTTTGTAGTACAGAAAGTATAAATTGGTTTTCAAAATGTGAAGAAAGTGCATATATTAACGAATGCCCTGTATGTACTTCTGAATGGCACAGTAACATATTCCTCTTTTATCATTCGTTAACAATAGTATGGTGTGTCAAAGCCACATATAATGGAATCGAAACTGTTTTATTTTGAAAAAACTAAAAAACAGAAACAAACCTTATAAGAGAAATTTTAACGTTTATTCAAGGGCAAAGGACACTTATCGCAACAGGAAAAATATAGGGGTTTCCTCTTCAATTTTAGCTTTATTTCGTCAAAATATGTAAATAACTTTGGGAGATATGGCGAATAGTATGTAGTATATAGTAACAATGGATAACTATATAATATATATATAGAATGACATATGCTATATTGTTGAATAGTTGCCTAACAACATATATACCAAATAGGGGAGTTTTTTACAAAAAATTGAAGAAATTAATGGTTGAAGCCATATATTTTCCAGTTACAACGAGTGTCACGTGGTCTCATCAGCCGTGAGAGGGTTAACTATTTCTTCTAAAGAAACAGGTACTACGTTCATTTTTTAGTGCAATTTGTAGTAATTTGTGCATTTATTTTCCCATGATGATGTGTAGAACATTTAGTTAGCATATTTGGTTGAGATTTGGAAAAAATATACAGGGTGATGCAAAATTCAGCTTTGTAGTACAGAAAGTATAAATTGGTTTTCAAAATGTGAAGAAAATGCATATATTAACGAATGCCCTGTATGTACTTCTGAATGGCACAGTAACATATTCCTCTTTTATCATTCGCTAACCACAGTCTGGTGTGTCAAAGCCACATATAATGGAATCGAATCTGTTTTATTTTGAAAAAACTAAAAAACAGAAACAAACCTTATAAGAAGAATTTTAACGTTTCTTCAAGGGCAAAGGACCCTTATCGCAAAAGGACAAATTGGAGAGGTTTCCTCTTCAATTTTAGCTTTATTTCGTCAAAATATGTAAATAAGTTTGGGAGATATGGCGAATAGTATGTAGTATATAGTAACAATGATTAACAATATAATATATATGTAGAATGGCATATGCTATATTGTTGAATAGTTGCCTAACAACATATATATACCAAATAGGAAAGTTTTTAAAAAAATTGAAGAAATTAGTGGTTTAAGCCATACATTTTCCAGTTACAACGAGTGTCACGTGGTCTCATCAGCCGTGAGAGGGTTAACTATTTCTTCTAAAGCAACCGGTACTACGTTCATTTTTTAGTGCAGTTTGTAGTAATTTGTGCATTAGTTTCCCATGCTGATGTGTAGAACATTTAGTTAGCATATTTGGTTGAGATTTGTAAAAAATATACAGGGTGATGCAAAATTCAGCTTTGTAGTACAGAAAGTTTAACTTGGTTTTCAAAATGTGAAGAAATTGCATATATTAACGAATGCCCTGTATGTACTTCTGAATGGCACAGTAACATATTCCTCTTTTATCATTCGTTAACCACAGTATGGTGTGTCAAAGCCACATATAATGGAATCGAATCTGTTTTATTTTGAAAAAACTAAAAAAGAGAAACAAACGTTATAAGAGGAATTTTAACGTTTCTTCAATAGCAAAGAACCCTTATCGCAACAGGACAAAGTGGAGGGGTTTCCTCTTCAATTTTAGCTTTATTTCGTCAAAATATGTAAATAAGTTTGGGAGATATGGCGAATAGTATGTAGTATATAGTAACAATGATTAATAATATAATATATATGTAGAATGACATATGCTATATTGTTGAATAGTTGCCTAACAACATTTAGTTAGCATATTTGGTTGAGATTTGGAAAAAATATACAGGGTGATGCAAAATTCAGCTTTGTAGTACAGAAAGTATAAACTGGTTTTCAAAATGTGAAGAAAGTGCATATATTAACGAATGCCCTGTATGTACTTCTGAATGGCACAGTAACATATTCCTCTTTTATCATTCGTTAACCACAGTATGGTGTGTCAAAGCCACATATAATGGAATCGAATCTGTTTTATTTTGAAAAAAACTAAAAAACAGAAACAAACCTTATAAGAGAAATTTAACCTTTCTTCAAGGGCAAAGGACACTTATCGCAACAGGACAAAATGGAGGGGTTTCCTCTTCAATTTTAGCTTTCTTTCGTCAAAATATGTAAATAACTTTGGGAGATATGGCGAATAGTATGTAGTATATAGTAACAATGATTAATAATATAATATATATGTAGAATGACATATGCTATATTGTTGAATAGTTGCCTAACAACATATATATACCAAATAGGAAAGTTTTTTAAAAATTGAAGAAATTAGTGGTTGAAGCCATACATTTTCCAGTTACAACGAGTGTCACGTGGTCTCATCAGCCATGAGAGGGTTAACTATTTCTTCTAAAGAAACAGGTACTACGTTCATTTTTTAGTGCAGTTTGTAGTAATTTGTGCATTAGTTTCCCATACTGATGTGTAGAACATTTAGTTAGCATATTTGGTTGAGATTTGTAAAAAATATACAGGGTGATGCAAAATTCAGCTTTGTAGTACAGAAAGTTTAACTTGGTTTTCAAAATGTGAAGAAATTGCATATATTAACGAATGCCCTGTATGTACTTCTGAATGGCACAGTAACATATTCCTCTTTTATCATTCGTTAACCACAGTATGGTGTGTCAAAGCCACATATAATGGAATCGAATCTGTTTTATTTTGAAAAAAACTAAAAAAGAGAGACAAACGTTATAAAAGGAACTTAAACGTTTCTAAAAGGGCAAAGGACCCTTATCGCAACAGGACAAAGTGGAGGGGTTTCCTCTTCAATTTTAGCTTTATTTCGTCAAAATATGTAAATAAGTTTGAGAGATATGGCGAATAGTATGTAGTATATAGTAACAATGATTAATAATATAATATATATGTAGAATGACATATGCTATATTGTTGAATAGTTGCCTAACAACATATATATATCAAATAGGAAAGTTTTTTAAAAATTGAAGAAATTAGTGGTTGAAGCCATACATTTTCCAGTTACAACGAGTGTCACGTGGTCTCATCAGCCATGAGAGGGTTAACTATTTCTTCTAAAGAAACAGGTACTACGTTCATTTTTTAGTGCAGTTTGTAGTAATTTGTGCATTAGTTTCCCATGCTGATGTGTAGAACATTTAGTTAGCATATTTGGTTGAGATTTGTAAAAAATATACAGGGTGATGCAAAATTCAGCTTTGTAGTACAGAATGTTTAACTTGGTTTTCAAAATGTGAAGAAATTGCATATATTAACGAATGCCCTGTATGTACTTCTGAATGGCACAGTAACATATTCCTCTTTTATCATTCGTTAACCACAGTATGGTGTGTCAAAGCCACATATAATGGAATCGAATCTGTTTTATTTTGAAAAAACTAAAAAAGAGAAACAAACGTTATAAGAGGAATTTTAACGTTTCTTCAATAGCAAAGAACCCTTATCGCAACAGGACAAAGTGGAGGGGTTTCCTCTTCAATTTTAGCTTTATTTCGTCAAAATATGTAAATAAGTTTGGGAGATATGGCGAATAGTATGTAGTATATAGTAACAATGATTAATAATATAATATATATGTAGAATGACATATGCTATATTGTTGAATAGTTGCCTAACAACATATATATACCAAATAGGAAAGTTTTTCAAAAATTGAAGAAATTAGTGGTTGAAGCCATACATTTTCCAGTTGAAACGAGTGTCACGTGGTCTCATCAGCCGTGAGAGGGTTAACTATTTCTTCTAAAGCAACAGGTACTACGTTCATTTATTAGTGCAGTTTGTAGTAATTTGTGCATTTATTTTCCCATGATGATGTGTAGAACATTTAGTTAGCATATTTGGTTGAGATTTGGAAAAAATATACAGGGTGATGCAAAATTCAGCTTTGTAGTACAGAAAGTATAAATTGGTTTTCAAAATGTGAAGAAAGTGCATATATTAACGAATGCCCTGTATGTACTTCGGAATGGCACAGTAACATATTCCTCTTTTATCATTCGTTAACAATAGTATGGTGTGTCAAAGCCACATATAATGGAATCGAATCTGTTTCATTTTGAAAAAACTAAAAAACAGAAACAAACCTTATAAGAGAAATTTTAACGTTTATTCAAGGGCAAAGGACACTTATCGCAAAAGGAAAAATATAGGGGTTTTCTCTTCAATTTTAGCTTTATTTCGTCAAAATATGTAAATAACTTTGGGAGATATGGCGAATAGTATGTAGTATATAGTAACAATGGATAACTATATAATATATATATAGAATGACATATGCTATATTGTTGAATAGTTGCCTAAGAACATATATACCAAATAGGGGAGTTTTTTACAAAAAATTGAAGAAATTAGTGGTTGAAGCCATATATTTTCCAGTTACAACGAGTGTCACGTGGTCTCATCAGCCGTGAGAGGGTTAACTATTTCTTCTAAAGAAACAGGTACTACGTTCATTTTTTAGTGCAATTTGTAGTAATTTGTGCATTTATTTTCCCATGATGATGTGTAGAACATTTAGTTAGCATATTTGGTTGAGATTTGGAAAAAATATACAAGGTGATGCAAAATTCAGCTTTGTAGTACAGAAAGTATAAATTGGTTTTCAAAATGTGAAGAAAGTGCATATATTAACGAATGCCCTGTATGTACTTCTGAATGGCACAGTAACATATTCCTTTTTTATCATTCGTTAACCACAGTATGGTGTGTCAAAGCCACATATAATGGAATCGAATCTGTTTTATTTTGAAAAAACTAAAAAAGAGAAACAAACGTTATAAAAGGAACTTAAACGTTTCTAAAAGGGCAAAGGACCCTTATCGCAACAGGACAAAGTGGAGGGGTTTCCTCTTCAATTTTAGCTTTATTTCGTCAAAATATGTAAATAAGTTTGAGAGATATGGCGAATAGTATGTAGTATATAGTAACAATGATTAATAATATAATATATATGTAGAATGACATATGCTATATTGTTGAATAGTTGCCTAACAACATATATATACCAAATAGGAAAGTTTTTTAAAAATTGAAGAAATTAGAGGTTGAAGCCATACATTTTCCAGTTACAACGAGTGTCACGTGGTCTCATCAGCCATGAGAGGGTTAACTATTTCTTCTAAAGAAACAGGTACTACGTTCATTTTTTAGTGCAGTTTGTAGTAATTTGTGCATTAGTTTCCCATGCTGATGTGTAGAACATTTAGTTAGCATATTTGGTTGAGATTTGTAAAAAATATACAGGGTGATGCAAAATTCAGCTTTGTAGTACAGAAAGTTTAACTTGGTTTTCAAAATGTGAAGAAATTGCATATATTAACGAATGCCCTGTATGTACTTCTGAATGGCACAGTAACATATTCCTCTTTTATCATTCGTTAACCACAGTATGGTGTGTCAAAGCCACATATAATGGAATCGAATCTGTTTTATTTTGAAAAAAACTAAAAAAGAGAAACAAACGTTATAAAAGGAACTTAAACGTTTCTAAAAGGGCAAAGGACCCTTATCGCAACAGGACAAAGTGGAGGGGTTTCCTCTTCAATTTTAGCTTTATTTCGTCAAAATATGTAAATAAGTTTGAGAGATATGGCGAATAGTATGTAGTATATAGTAACAATGATTAATAATATAATATATATGTAGAATGACATATGCTATATTGTTGAATAGTTGCCTAACAACATATATATACCAAATAGGAAAGTTTTTTAAAAATTGAAGAAATTAGTGGTTGAAGCCATACATTTTCCAGTTACAACGAGTGTCACGTGGTCTCATCAGCCATGAGAGGGTTAACTATTTCTTCTAAAGAAACAGGTACTACGTTCATTTTTTAGTGCAGTTTGTAGTAATTTGTGCATTAGTTTCCCATGCTGATGTGTAGAACATTTAGTTAGCATATTTGGTTGAGATTTGTAAAAAATATACAGGGTGATGCAAAATTCAGCTTTGTAGTACAGAAAGTTTAACTTGGTTTTCAAAATGTGAAGAAATTGCATATATTAACGAATGCCCTGTATGTACTTCTGAATGGCACAGTAACATATTCCTCTTTTATCATTCGTTAACCACAGTATGGTGTGTCAAAGCCACATATAATGGAATCGAATCTGTTTTATTTTGAAAAAACTAAAAAAGAGAAACAAACGTTATAAGAGGAATTTTAACGTTTCTTCAATAGCAAAGAACCCTTATCGCAACAGGACAAAGTGGAGGGGTTTCCTCTTCAATTTTAGCTTTATTTCGTCAAAATATGTAAATAAGTTTGGGAGATATGGCGAATAGTATGTAGTATATAGTAACAATGGATAACTATATAATATATATATAGAATGACATATGCTATATTGTTGAATAGTTGCCTAACAACATATATACCAAATAGGGGAGTTTTTTACAAAAAATTGAAGAAATTAGTGGTTGAAGCCATATATTTTCCAGTTACAACGAGTGTCACGTGGTCTCATCAGCCGTGAGAGGGTTAACTATTTCTTCTAAAGAAACAGGTACTACGTTCATTTTTTAGTGCAATTTGTAGTAATTTGTGCATTTATTTTCCCATGATGATGTGTAGAACATTTAGTTAGCATATTTGGTTGAGATTTAAAAAAAATATACAGGGTGATGCAAAATTCAGCTTTGTAGTACAGAAAGTATAAATTGGTTTTCAAAATGTGAAGAAAGTGCATATATTAACGAATGCCCTGTATGTACTTCTGAATGGCACAGTAACATATTCCTTTTTTATCATTCGTTAACCACAGTATGGTGTGTCAAAGCCACATATAATGGAATCGAATCTGTTTTATTTTGAAAAAACTAAAAAAGAGAAACAAACGTTATAAAAGGAACTTAAACGTTTCTAAAAGGGCAAAGGACCCTTATCGAAACAGGACAAAGTGGAGGGGTTTCCTCTTCAATTTTAGCTTTATTTCGTCAAAATATGTAAATAAGTTTGAGAGATATGGCGAATAGTATGTAGTATATAGTAACAATGATTAATAATATAATATATATGTAGAATGACATATGCTATATTGTTGAATAGTTGCCTAACAACATATATATACCAAATAGGAAAGTTTTTTAAAAATTGAAGAAATTAGTGGTTGAAGCCATACATTTTCCAGTTACAACGAATGTCACGTGGTCTCATCAGCCATGAGAGGGTTAACTATTTCTTCTAAAGAAACAGGTACTACGTTCATTTTTTAGTGCAGTTTGTAGTAATTTGTGCATTAGTTTCCCATGCTGATGTGTACAAGATTTAGTTAGCATATTTGGTTGAGATTTGTAAAAAATATACAGGGTGATGCAAAATTCAGCTTTGTAGTACAGAAAGTTTAACTTGGTTTTCAAAATGTGAAGAAATTGCATATATTAACGAATGCCCTGTATGTACTTCTGAATGGCACAGTAACATATTCCTCTTTTATCATTCGTTAACCACAGTATGGTGTGTCAAAGCCACATATAATGGAATCGAATCTGTTTTATTTTGAAAAAAACTAAAAAAGAGAAACAAACGTTATAAAAGGAACTTAAACGTTTCTAAAAGGGCAAAGGACCCTTATCGCAACAGGACAAAGTGGAGGGGTTTCCTCTTCAATTTTAGCTTTATTTCGTCAAAATATGTAAATAAGTTTGAGAGATATGGCGAATAGTATGTAGTATATAGTAACAATGATTAATAATATAATATATATGTAGAATGACATATGCTATATTGTTGAATAGTTGCCTAACAACATATATATACCAAATAGGAAAGTTTTTTAAAAATTGAAGAAATTAGTGGTTGAAGCCATACATTTTCCAGTTACAACGAGTGTCACGTGGTCTCATCAGCCATGAGAGGGTTAACTATTTCTTCTAAAGAAACAGGTACTACATTCATTTTTTAGTGCAGTTTGTAGTAATTTGTGCATTAGTTTCCCATGCTGATGTGTAGAACATTTAGTTAGCATATTTGGTTGAGATTTGTAAAAAATATACAGGGTGATGCAAAATTCAGCTTTGTAGTACAGAAAGTTTAACTTGGTTTTCAAAATGTGAAGAAATTGCATATATTAACGAATGCCCTGTATGTACTTCTGAATGGCACAGTAACATATTCCTCTTTTATCATTCGTTAACCACAGTATGGTGTGTCAAAGCCACATATAATGGAATCGAATCTGTTTTATTTTGAAAAAACTAAAAAAGAGAAACAAACGTTATAAGAGGAATTTTAACGTTTCTTCAATAGCAAAGAACCCTTATCGCAACAGGACAAAGTGGATGGGTTTCCTCTTCAATTTTAGCTTTATTTCGTCAAAATATGTAAATAAGTTTGGGAGATATGGCGAATAGTATGTAGTATATAGTAACAATGGATAACTATATAATATATATATAGAATGACATATGCTATATTGTTGAATAGTTGCCTAACAACATATATACCAAATAGGGGAGTTTTTTACAAAAAATTGAAGAAATTAGTGGTTGAAGCCATATATTTTCCAGTTACAACGAGTGTCACGTGGTCTCATCAGCCGTGAGAGGGTTAACTATTTCTTCTAAAGAAACAGGTACTACGTTCATTTTTTAGTGCAATTTGTAGTAATTTGTGCATTTATTTTCCCATGATGATGTGTAGAACATTTAGTTAGCATATTTGGTTGAGATTTGGAAAAAATATACAGGGTGATGCAAAATTCAGCTTTGTAGTACAGAAAGTATAAATTGGTTTTCAAAATGTGAAGAAAGTGCATATATTAACGAATGCCCTGTATGTACTTCTGAATGGCACAGTAACATATTCCTTTTTTATCATTCGTTAACCACAGTATGGTGTGTCAAAGCCACATATAATGGAATCGAATCTGTTTTATTTTGAAAAAACTAAAAAAGAGAAACAAACGTTATAAAAGGAACTTAAACGTTTCTAAAAGGGCAAAGGACCCTTATCGCAACAGGACAAAGTGGAGGGGTTTCCTCTTCAATTTTAGCTTTATTTCGTCAAAATATGTAAATAAGTTTGAGAGATATGGCGAATAGTATGTAGTATATAGTAACAATGATTAATAATATAATATATATGTAGAATGACATATGCTATATTGTTGAATAGTTGCCTAACAACATATATATACCAAATAGGAAAGTTTTTTAAAAATTGAAGAAATTAGTGGTTGAAGCCATACATTTTCCAGTTACAACGAGTGTCACGTGGTCTCATCAGCCATGAGAGGGTTAACTATTTCTTCTAAAGAAACAGGTACTACGTTCATTTTTTAGTGCAGTTTGTAGTAATTTGTGCATTAGTTTCCCATGCTGATGTGTAGAACATTTAGTTAGCATATTTGGTTGAGATTTGTAAAAAATATACAGGGTGATGCAAAATTCAGCTTTGTAGTACAGAAAGTTTAACTTGGTTTTCAAAATGTGAAGAAATTGCATATATTAACGAATGCCCTGTATGTACTTCTGAATGGCACAGTAACATATTCCTCTTTTATCATTCGTTAACCACAGTATGGTGTGTCAAAGCCACATATAATGGAATCGAATCTGTTTTATTTTGAAAAAAACTAAAAAAGAGAAACAAACGTTATAAAAGGAACTTAAACGTTTCTAAAAGGGCAAAGGACCCTTATCGCAACAGGACAAAGTGGAGGGGTTTCCTCTTCAATTTTAGCTTTATTTCGTCAAAATATGTAAATAACTTTGGGAGATATGGCGAATAGTATGTAGTATATAGTAACAATGGATAACTATATAATATATATATAGAATGACATATGCTATATTGTTGAATAGTTGCCTAACAACATATATACCAAATAGGGGAGTTTTTTACAAAAAATTGAAGAAATTAGTGGTTGAAGCCATATATTTTCCAGTTACAACGAGTGTCACGTGGTCTCATCAGCCGTGAGAGGGTTAACTATTTCTTCTAAAGAAACAGGTACTACGTTCATTTTTTAGTGCAATTTGTAGTAATTTGTGCATTTATTTTCCCATGATGATGTGTAGAACATTTAGTTAGCATATTTGGTTGAGATTTGGAAAAAATATACAGGGTGATGCAAAATTCAGCTTTGTAGTACAGAAAGTATAAATTGGTTTTCAAAATGTGAAGAAAATGCATATATTAACGAATGCCCTGTATGTACTTCTGAATGGCACAGTAACATATTCCTCTTTTATCATTCGCTAACCACAGTATGGTGTGTCAAAGCCACATATAATGGAATCGAATCTGTTTTATTTTGAAAAAACTAAAAAAGAGAAACAAACGTTATAAGAAGAATTTTAACGTTTCTTCAAGGGCAAAGGACCCTTATCGCAAAAGGACAAATTGGAGAGGTTTCCTCTTCAATTTTAGCTTTATTTCGTCAAAATATGTAAATAAGTTTGGGAGATATGGCGAATAGTATGTAGTATATAGTAACAATGATTAATAATATAATATATATGTAGAATGACATATGCTATATTGTTGAATAGTTGCCTAACAACATATATATACCAAAAAGGAAAGTTTTTCAAAAATTGAAGAAATTAGTGGTTGAAGCCATACATTTTCCAGTTGAAACGAGTGTCACGTGGTCTCATCAGCCGTGAGAGGGTTAACTATTTCTTCTAAAGCAACAGGTAAAACGTTCATTTATTAGTGCAGTTTGTAGTAATTTGTGCATTTATTTTCCCATGATGATGTGTAGAACATTTAGTTAGCATATTTGGTTGAGATTTGGAAAAAATATACAGGGTGATGCAAAATTCAGCTTTGTAGTACAGAAAGTATAAATTGGTTTTCAAAATGTGAAGAAAGTGCATATATTAACGAATGCCCTGTATGTACTTCTGAATGGCACAGTAACATATTCCTCTTTTATCATTCGTTAACAATAGTATGGTGTGTCAAAGCCACATATAATGGAATCGAATCTGTTTTATTTTGAAAAAACTAAAAAACAGAAACAAACCTTATAAGAGAAATTTTAACGTTTATTCAAGGGCAAAGGACACTTATCGCAACAGGAAAAATATAGGGGTTTCCTCTTCAATTTTAGCTTTATTTCGTCAAAATATGTAAATAACTTTGGGAGATATGGCGAATAGTATGTAGTATATAGTAACAATGGATAACTATATAATATATATATAGAATGACATATGCTATATTGTTGAATAGTTGCCTAACAACATATATACCAAATAGGGGAGTTTTTTACAAAAAATTGAAGAAATTAGTGGTTGAAGCCATATATTTTCCAGTTACAACGAGTGTCACGTGGTCTCATCAGCCGTGAGAGGGTTAACTATTTCTTCTAAAGCAACCGGTACTACGTTCATTTTTTAGTGCAGTTTGTAGTAATTTGTGCATTAGTTTCCCATGGTGATGTGTAGAACATTTAGTTAGCATATTTGGTTGAGATTTGGAAAAAATATACAGGGTGATGCAAAATTCAGCTTTGTAGTACAGAAAGTATAAATTGGTTTTCAAAATGTGAAGAAAGTGCATATATTAACGAATGCCCTGTATGTACTTCTGAATGGCACAGTAACATATTCCTCTTTTATCATTCGTTAACAATAGTATGGTGTGTCAAAGCCACATATAATGGAATCGAATCTGTTTTATTTTGAAAAAACTAAAAAACAGAAACAAACCTTATAAAAGAAATTTTAACGTTTATTCAAGGGCAAAGGACACTTATCGCAACAGGAAAAATATAGGGGTTTCCTCTTCAATTTTAGCTTTATTTCGTCAAAATATGTAAATAAGTTTGAGAGATATGGCGAATAGTATGTAGTATATAGTAACAATGATTAATAATATAATATATATGTAGAATGACATATGCTATATTGTTGAATAGTTGCCTCACAACATATATATACCAAATAGGAAAGTTTTTTAAAAATTGAAGAAATTAGTGGTTGAAGCCATACATTTTCCAGTTACAACGAGTGTCACGTGGTCTCATCAGCCATGAGAGGGATAACTATTTCTTCTAAAGAAACAGGTACTACGTTCATTTTTTAGTGCAGTTTGTAGTAATTTGTGCATTAGTTTCCCATGCTGATGTGTAGAACATTTAGTTAGCATATTTGGTTGAGATTTGTAAAAAATATACAGGGTGATGCAAAATTCAGCTTTATAGTACAGAAAGTTTAACTTGGTTTTCAAAATGTGAAGAAATTGCATATATTAACGAATGCCCTGTATGTACTTCTGAATGGCACAGTAACATATTCCTCTTTTATCATTCGTTAACCACAGTATGGTGTGTCAAAGCCACATATAATGGAATCGAATCTGTTTTATTTTGAAAAAACTAAAAAAGAGAAACAAACGTTATAAGAGGAATTTTAACGTTTCTTCAATAGCAAAGAACACTTATCGCAACAGGACAAAGTGGAGGGGTTTCCTCTTCAATTTTAGCTTTATTTCGTCAAAATATGTAAATAAGTTTGGGAGATATGGCGAATAGTATGTAGTATATAGTAACAATGATTAATAATATAATATATATATGTAGAATGACATATGCTATATTGTTGAATAGTTGCCTAACAACATATATATACCAAATAGGAAAGTTTTTCAAAAATTGAAGAAATTAGTGGTTGAAGCCATACATTTTCCAGTTGAAACGAGTGTCACGTGGTCTCATCAGCCGTGAGAGGGTTAACTATTTCTTCTAAAGCAACAGGTACTACGTTCATTTATTAGTGCAGTTTGTAGTAATTTGTGCATTTATTTTCCCATGATGATGTGTAGAACATTTAGTTAGCATATTTGGTTGAGATTTGGAAAAAATATACAGGGTGATGCAAAATTCAGCTTTGTAGTACAGAAAGTATAAATTGGTTTTCAAAATGTGAAGAAAGTGCATATATTAACGAATGCCCTGTATGTACTTCTGAATGGCACAGTAACATATTCCTCTTTTATCATTCGTTAACAATAGTATGGTGTGTCAAAGCCACATATAATGGAATCGAATCTGTTTTATTTTGAAAAAACTAAAAAACAGAAACAAACCTTATAAGAGAAATTTTAACGTTTATTCAAGGGCAAAGGACACTTATCGCAACAGGAAAAATATAGGGGTTTCCTCTTCAATTTTAGCTTTATTTCGTCAAAATATGTAAATAACTTTGGGAGATATGGCGAATAGTATGTAGTATATAGTAACAATGGATAACTATATAATATATATATATAGAATGACATATGCTATATTGTTGAATAGTTGCCTAACAACATATATACCAAATAGGGGAGTTTTTTACAAAAAATTGAAGAAATTAGTGGTTGAAGCCATATATTTTCCAGTTACAACGAGTGTCACGTGGTCTCATCAGCCGTGAGAGGGTTAACTATTTCTTCTAAAGAAACAGGTACTACGTTCATTTTTTAGTGCAATTTGTAGTAATTTGTGCATTTATTTTCCCATGATGATGTGTAGAACATTTAGTTAGCATATTTGGTTGAGATTTGGAAAAAATATACAGGGTGATGCAAAATTCAGCTTTGTAGTACAGAAAGTATAAATTGGTTTTCAAAATGTGAAGAAAATGCATATATTAACGAATGCCCTGTATGTACTTCTGAATGGCACAGTAACATATTCCTCTTTTATCATTCGCTAACCACAGTATGGTGTGTCAAAGCCACATATAATGGAATCGAATCTGTTTTATTTTGAAAAAACTAAAAAAGAGAAACAAACGTTATAAGAAGAATTTTAACGTTTCTTCAAGGGCAAAGGACCCTTATCGCAAAAGGACAAATTGGAGAGGTTTCCTCTTCAATTTTAGCTTTATTTCGTCAAAATATGTAAATAAGTTTGGGAGATATGGCGAATAGTATGTAGTATATAGTAACAATGATTAATAATATAATATATATGTAGAATGACATATGCTATATTGTTGAATAGTTGCCTAACAACATATATATACCAAAAAGGAAAGTTTTTCAAAAATTGAAGAAATTAGTGGTTGAAGCCATACATTTTCCAGTTGAAACGAGTGTCACGTGGTCTCATCAGCCGTGAGAGGGTTAACTATTTCTTCTAAAGCAACAGGTACTACGTTCATTTATTAGTGCATTTTGTAGTAATTTGTGCATTTATTTTCCCATGATGATGTGTAGAACATTTAGTTAGCATATTTGGTTGAGATTTGGAAAAAATATACAGGGTGATGCAAAATTCAGCTTTGTAGTACAGAAAGTATAAATTGGTTTTCAAAATGTGAAGAAAGTGCATATATTAACGAATGCCCTGTATGTACTTCTGAATGGCACAGTAACATATTCCTCTTTTATCATTCGTTAACAATAGTATGGTGTGTCAAAGCCACATATAATGGAATCGAATCTGTTTTATTTTGAAAAAACTAAAAAACAGAAACAAACCTTATAAGAGAAATTTTAACGTTTATTCAAGGGCAAAGGACACTTATCGCAACAGGAAAAATATAGGGGTTTCCTCTTCAATTTTAGCTTTATTTCGTCAAAATATGTAAATAACTTTGGGAGATATGGCGAATAGTATGTAGTATATAGTAACAATGGATAACTATATAATATATATATAGAATGACATATGCTATATTGTTGAATAGTTGCCTAACAACATATATACCAAATAGGGGAGTTTTTTACAAAAAATTGAAGAAATTAGTGGTTGAAGCCATATATTTTCCAGTTACAACGAGTGTCACGTGGTCTCATCAGCCGTGAGAGGGTTAACTATTTCTTCTAAAGCAACCGGTACTACGTTCATTTTTTAGTGCAGTTTGTAGTAATTTGTGCATTAGTTTCCCATGGTGATGTGTAGAACATTTAGTTAGCATATTTGGTTGAGATTTGGAAAAAATATACAGGGTGATGCAAAATTCAGCTTTGTAGTACAGAAAGTATAAATTGGTTTTCAAAATGTGAAGAAAGTGCATATATTAACGAATGCCCTGTATGTACTTCTGAATGGCACAGTAACATATTCCTCTTTTATCATTCGTTAACAATAGTATGGTGTGTCAAAGCCACATATAATGGAATCGAATCTGTTTTATTTTGAAAAAACTAAAAAACAGAAACAAACCTTATAAGAGAAATTTTAACGTTTATTCAAGGGCAAAGGACACTTATCGCAACAGGAAAAATATAGGGGTTTCCTCTTCAATTTTAGCTTTATTTCGTCAAAATATGTAAATAACTTTGGGAGATATGGCGAATAGTATGTAGTATATAGTAACAATGGATAACTATATAATATATATATAGAATGACATATGCTATATTGTTGAATAGTTGCCTAACAACATATATACCAAATAGGGGAGTTTTTTACAAAAAATTGAAGAAATTAATGGTTGAAGCCATATATTTTCCAGTTACAACGAGTGTCACGTGGTCTCATCAGCCGTGAGAGGGTTAACTATTTCTTCTAAAGAAACAGGTACTACGTTCATTTTTTAGTGCAATTTGTAGTAATTTGTGCATTTATTTTCCCATGATGATGTGTAGAACATTTAGTTAGCATATTTGGTTGAGATTTGGAAAAAATATACAGGGTGATGCAAAATTCAGCTTTGTAGTACAGAAAGTATAAATTGGTTTTCAAAATGTGAAGAAAATGCATATATTAACGAATGCCCTGTATGTACTTCTGAATGGCACAGTAACATATTCCTCTTTTATCATTCGCTAACCACAGTCTGGTGTGTCAAAGCCACATATAATGGAATCGAATCTGTTTTATTTTGAAAAAACTGAAAAACAGAAACAAACCTTATAAGAAGAATTTTAACGTTTCTTCAAGGGCAAAGGACCCTTATCGCAAAAGGACAAATTGGAGAGGTTTCCTCTTCAATTTTAGCTTTATTTCGTCAAAATATGTAAATAAGTTTGGGAGATATGGCGAATAGTATGTAGTATATAGTAACAATGATTAACAATATAATATATATGTAGAATGGCATATGCTATATTGTTGAATAGTTGCCTAACAACATATATATACCAAATAGGAAAGTTTTTAAAAAAATTGAAGAAATTAGTGGTTTAAGCCATACATTTTCCAGTTACAACGAGTGTCACGTGGTCTCATCAGCCGTGAGAGGGTTAACTATTTCTTCTAAAGCAACCGGTACTACGTTCATTTTTTAGTGCAGTTTGTAGTAATTTGTGCATTAGTTTCCCATGGTGATGTGTAGAACATTTAGTTAGCATATTTGGTTGAGATTTGGAAAAAATATACAGGGTGATGCAAAATTCAGCTTTGTAGTACAGAAAGTATAAATTGGTTTTCAAAATGTGAAGAAAGTGCATATAATAACGAATGCCCTGTATGTACTTCTGAATGGCACAGTAACATATTCCTCTTTTATCATTCGTTAACAATAGTATGGTGTGTCAAAGCCACATATAATGGAATCGAATCTGTTTTATTTTGAAAAAAACTAAAAAACAGAAACAAACGTTATAAGAGAAATTTTAACGTTTATTCAAGGGCAAAGGACACTTATCGCAACAGGACAAAATATAGGGGTTTCCTCTTCAATTTTAGCTTTATTTCGTCAAAATATGTAAATAACTTTGGGAGATATGGCGAATAGTATGTAGTATATAGTAAAAATGGATAACTATATAATATATATATAGAATGACATATGCTATATTGTTGAATAGTTGCCTAACAACATATATACCAAATAGGGGAGTTTTTTACAAAAAATTGAAGAAATTAGTGGTTGAAGCCATATATTTTCCAGTTACAACGAGTGTCACGTGGTCTCATCAGCCGTGAGAGGGTTAACTATTTCTTCTAAAGCAACCGGTACTACGTTCATTTTTTAGTGCAGTTTGTAGTAATTTGTGCATTAGTTTCCCATGGTGATGTGTAGAACATTTAGTTAGCATATTTGGTTGAGATTTGGAAAAAATATACAGGGTGATGCAAAATTCAGCTTTGTAGTACAGAAAGTATAAATTGGTTTTCAAAATGTGAAGAAAGTGCATATATTAACGAATGCCCTGTATGTACTTCTGAATGGCACAGTAACATATTCCTCTTTTATCATTCGTTAACAATAGTATGGTGTGTCAAAGCCACATATAATGGAATCGAATCTGTTTTATTTTGAAAAAACTAAAAAACAGAAACAAACCTTATAAGAGAAATTTTAACGTTTATTCAAGGGCAAAGGACACTTATCGCAACAGGAAAAATATAGGGGTTTCCTCTTCAATTTTAGCTTTATTTCGTCAAAATATGTAAATAACTTTGGGAGATATGGCGAATAGTATGTAGTATATAGTAACAATGGATAACTATATAATATATATATAGAATGACATATGCTATATTGTTGAATAGTTGCCTAACAACATATATACCAAATAGGGGAGTTTTTTACAAAAAATTGAAGAAATTAATGGTTGAAGCCATATATTTTCCAGTTACAACGAGTGTCACGTGGTCTCATCAGCCGTGAGAGGGTTAACTATTTCTTCTAAAGAAACAGGTACTACGTTCATTTTTTAGTGCAATTTGTAGTAATATGTGCTTTTATTTTCCCATGATGATGTGTAGAACATTTAGTTAGCATATTTGGTTGAGATTTGGAAAAAATATACAGGGTGATGCAAAATTCAGCTTTGTAGTACAGAAAGTATAAATTGGTTTTCAAAATGTGAAGAAAATGCATATATTAACGAATGCCCTGTATGTACTTCTGAATGGCACAGTAACATATTCCTCTTTTATCATTCGCTAACCACAGTCTGGTGTGTCAAAGCCACATATAATGGAATCGAATCTGTTTTATTTTGAAAAAACTAAAAAACAGAAACAAACGTTATAAGAAGAATTTTAACGTTTCTTCAAGGGCAAAGGACCCTTATCGCAAAAGGACAAATTGGAGAGGTTTCCTCTTCAATTTTAGCTTTATTTCGTCAAAATATGTAAATAAGTTTGGGAGATATGGCGAATAGTATGTAGTATATAGTAACAATGATTAACAATATAATATATATGTAGAATGGCATATGCTATATTGTTGAATAGTTGCCTAACAACATATATATACCAAATAGGAAAGTTTTTAAAAAAATTGAAGAAATTAGTGGTTTAAGCCATACATTTTCCAGTTACAACGAGTGTCACGTGGTCTCATCAGCCGTGAGAGGGTTAACTATTTCTTCTAAAGCAACCGGTACTACGTTCATTTTTTAGTGCAGTTTGTAGTAATTTGTGCATTAGTTTCCCATGGTGATGTGTAGAACATTTAGTTAGCATATTTGGTTGAGATTTGGAAAAAATATACAGGGTGATGCAAAATTCAGCTTTGTAGTACAGAAAGTATAAATTGGTTTTCAAAATGTGAAGAAAGTGCATATATTAACGAATGCCCTGTATGTACTTCTGAATGGCACAGTAACATATTCCTCTTTTATCATTCGTTAACAATAGTATGGTGTGTCAAAGCCACAAATAATGGAATCGAATCTGTTTTATTTTGAAAAAACTAAAAAACAGAAACAAACGTTATAAGAGAAATTTTAACGTTTATTCAAGGGCAAAGGACACTTATCGCAGCAGGACAAAATATAGGGGTTTCCTCTTCAATTTTAGCTTTATTTCGTCAAAATATGTAAATAACTTTGGGAGATATGGCGAATAGTATGTAGTATATAGTAACAATGGATAACTATATAATATATATATAGAATGACATATGCTATATTGTTGAATAGTTGCCTAACAACATATATACCAAATAGGGGAGTTTTTTTACAAAAAATTGAAGAAATTAGTGGTTGAAGCCATATATTTTCCAGTTACAACGAGTGTCACGTGGTCTCATCAGCCGTGAGAGGGTTAACTATTTCTTCTAAAGAAACAGGTACTACGTTCATTTTTTAGTGCAATTTGTAGTAATTTGTGCATTTATTTTCCCATGATGATGTGTAGAACATTTAGTTAGCATATTTGGTTGAGATTTGGAAAAAATATACAGGGTGATGCAAAATTCAGCTTTGTAGTACAGAAAGTATAAATTGGTTTTCAAAATGTGAAGAAAATGCATATATTAACGAATGCCCTGTATGTACTTCTGAATGGCACAGTAACATATTCCTCTTTTATCATTCGTTAACCACAGTATGGTGTGTCAAAGCCACATATAATGGAATCGAATCTGTTTTATTTTGAAAAAACTAAAAAAGAGAAACAAACGTTATAAGAAGAATTTTAACGTTTCTTCAAGGGCAAAGGACCCTTATCGCAAAAGGACAAAATGGAGAGGTTTCCTCTTCAATTTTAGCTTTATTTCGTCAAAATATGTAAATAAGTTTGGGAGATATGGCGAATAGTATGTAGTATATAGTAACAATGATTAACAATATAATAAATATGTAGAATGGCATATGCTATATTGTTGAATAGTTGCCTAACAACATATATATACCAAATAGGAAAGTTTTTAAAAAAATTGAAGAAATTAGTGGTTGAAGCCATACATTTTCCAGTTACAACGAGTGTCACGTGGTCTCATCAGCCGTGAGAGGGTTAACTATTTCTTCTAAAGCAACCGGTACTACGTTCATTTTTTAGTGCAGTTTGTAGTAATTTGTGCATTAGTTTCCCATGGTGATGTGTAGAACATTTAGTTAGCATATTTGGTTGAGATTTGGAAAAAATATACAGGGTGATGCAAAATTCAGCTTTGTAGTACAGAAAGTATAAATTGGTTTTCAAAATGTGAAGAAAGTGCATATAATAACGAATGCCCTGTATGTACTTCTGAATGGCACAGTAACATATTCCTCTTTTATCATTCGTTAACAATAGTATGGTGTGTCAAAGCCACATATAATGGAATCGAATCTGTTTTATTTTGAAAAAAACTAAAAAACAGAAACAAACGTTATAAGAGAAATTTTAACGTTTATTCAAGGGCAAAGGACACTTATCGCAACAGGACAAAATATAGGGGTTTCCTCTTCAATTTTAGCTTTATTTCGTCAAAATATGTAAATAACTTTGGGAGATATGGCGAATAGTATGTAGTATATAGTAAAAATGGATAACTATATAATATATATATAGAATGACATATGCTATATTGTTGAATAGTTGCCTAACAACATATATACCAAATAGGGGAGTTTTTTACAAAAAATTGAAGAAATTAGTGGTTGAAGCCATATATTTTCCAGTTACAACGAGTGTCACGTGGTCTCATCAGCCGTGAGAGGGTTAACTATTTCTTCTAAAGCAACCGGTACTACGTTCATTTTTTAGTGCAGTTTGTAGTAATTTGTGCATTAGTTTCCCATGGTGATGTGTAGAACATTTAGTTAGCATATTTGGTTGAGATTTGGAAAAAATATACAGGGTGATGCAAAATTCAGCTTTGTAGTACAGAAAGTATAAATTGGTTTTCAAAATGTGAAGAAAGTGCATATATTAACGAATGCCCTGTATGTACTTCTGAATGGCACAGTAACATATTCCTCTTTTATCATTCGTTAACAATAGTATGGTGTGTCAAAGCCACATATAATGGAATCGAATCTGTTTTATTTTGAAAAAACTAAAAAACAGAAACAAACCTTATAAGAGAAATTTTAACGTTTATTCAAGGGCAAAGGACACTTATCGCAACAGGAAAAATATAGGGGTTTCCTCTTCAATTTTAGCTTTATTTCGTCAAAATATGTAAATAACTTTGGGAGATATGGCGAATAGTATGTAGTATATAGTAACAATGGATAACTATATAATATATATATAGAATGACATATGCTATATTGTTGAATAGTTGCCTAACAACATATATACCAAATAGGGGAGTTTTTTACAAAAAATTGAAGAAATTAATGGTTGAAGCCATATATTTTCCAGTTACAACGAGTGTCACGTGGTCTCATCAGCCGTGAGAGGGTTAACTATTTCTTCTAAAGAAACAGGTACTACGTTCATTTTTTAGTGCAATTTGTAGTAATATGTGCTTTTATTTTCCCATGATGATGTGTAGAACATTTAGTTAGCATATTTGGTTGAGATTTGGAAAAAATATACAGGGTGATGCAAAATTCAGCTTTGTAGTACAGAAAGTATAAATTGGTTTTCAAAATGTGAAGAAAATGCATATATTAACGAATGCCCTGTATGTACTTCTGAATGGCACAGTAACATATTCCTCTTTTATCATTCGCTAACCACAGTCTGGTGTGTCAAAGCCACATATAATGGAATCGAATCTGTTTTATTTTGAAAAAACTAAAAAACAGAAACAAACCTTATAAGAAGAATTTTAACGTTTCTTCAAGGGCAAAGGACCCTTATCGCAAAAGGACAAATTGGAGAGGTTTCCTCTTCAATTTTAGCTTTATTTCGTCAAAATATGTAAATAAGTTTGGGAGATATGGCGAATAGTATGTAGTATATAGTAACAATGATTAACAATATAATATATATGTAGAATGGCATATGCTATATTGTTGAATAGTTGCCTAACAACATATATATACCAAATAGGAAAGTTTTTAAAAAAATTGAAGAAATTAGTGGTTTAAGCCATACATTTTCCAGTTACAACGAGTGTCACGTGGTCTCATCAGCCGTGAGAGGGTTAACTATTTCTTCTAAAGCAACCGGTACTACGTTCATTTTTTAGTGCAGTTTGTAGTAATTTGTGCATTAGTTTCCCATGGTGATGTGTAGAACATTTAGTTAGCATATTTGGTTGAGATTTGGAAAAAATATACAGGGTGATGCAAAATTCAGCTTTGTAGTACAGAAAGTATAAATTGGTTTTCAAAATGTGAAGAAAGTGCATATATTAACGAATGCCCTGTATGTACTTCTGAATGGCACAGTAACATATTCCTCTTTTATCATTCGTTAACAATAGTATGGTGTGTCAAAGCCACATATAATGGAATCGAATCTGTTTTATTTTGAAAAAACTAAAAAACAGAAACAAACGTTATAAGAGAAATTTTAACGTTTATTCAAGGGCAAAGGACACTTATCGCAGCAGGACAAAATATAGGGGTTTCCTCTTCAATTTTAGCTTTATTTCGTCAAAATATGTAAATAACTTTGGGAGATATGGCGAATAGTATGTAGTATATAGTAACAATGGATAACTATATAATATATATATAGAATGACATATGCTATATTGTTGAATAGTTGCCTAACAACATATATACCAAATAGGGGAGTTTTTTTACAAAAAATTGAAGAAATTAGTGGTTGAAGCCATATATTTTCCAGTTACAACGAGTGTCACGTGGTCTCATCAGCCGTGAGAGGGTTAACTATTTCTTCTAAAGAAACAGGTACTACGTTCATTTTTTAGTGCAATTTGTAGTAATTTGTGCATTTATTTTCCCATGATGATGTGTAGAACATTTAGTTAGCATATTTGGTTGAGATTTGGAAAAAATATACAGGGTGATGCAAAATTCAGCTTTGTAGTACAGAAAGTATAAATTGGTTTTCAAAATGTGAAGAAAATGCATATATTAACGAATGCCCTGTATGTACTTCTGAATGGCACAGTAACATATTCCTCTTTTATCATTCGTTAACCACAGTATGGTGTGTCAAAGCCACATATAATGGAATCGAATCTGTTTTATTTTGAAAAAACTAAAAAAGAGAAACAAACGTTATAAGAAGAATTTTAACGTTTCTTCAAGGGCAAAGGACCCTTATCGCAAAAGGACAAAATGGAGAGGTTTCCTCTTCAATTTTAGCTTTATTTCGTCAAAATATGTAAATAAGTTTGGGAGATATGGCGAATAGTATGTAGTATATAGTAACAATGATTAACAATATAATAAATATGTAGAATGGCATATGCTATATTGTTGAATAGTTGCCTAACAACATATATATACCAAATAGGAAAGTTTTTAAAAAAATTGAAGAAATTAGTGGTTGAAGCCATACATTTTCCAGTTACAACGAGTGTCACGTGGTCTCATCAGCCGTGAGAGGGTTAACTATTTCTTCTAAAGCAACCGGTACTACGTTCATTTTTTAGTGCAGTTTGTAGTAATTTGTGCATTAGTTTCCCATGGTGATGTGTAGAACATTTAGTTAGCATATTTGGTTGAGATTTGGAAAAAATATACAGGGT
>NW_027657471.1:0-27554 GCF_964235325.1 Thermobia domestica | reverse complement strand
TGCCTAACAACATATATATACCAATTAGTTGAGTTTAGAAGAAAAGTGAAGAAATTCGTGTTTGAAGACATACTTTTTCTACTTAGGATGAGTGTCACGTGGTCTCATCAAGACTGCAAGGGTTATATTTCTTCATGTATAACAACAGGTACTATCTTCATTTTTTAAAATTTTTTGTTGTAATGTGTAGATTTTCTTACCATTTTATCATGTTTGCAATTCTTAGGTAGTATATTTGGTTGTTGTATGGAAAACATATACAGGGTGATGCAAAATTCAAACCCATAGTATAAAAATTTTATTTGTTTTTCAAAAAATGAAGAAAGTGCGCCAATTAGCGAATGCGCTGTATGTAGTTCTGAACGGTACATGTCCTTATTCCTCGGTTGTCATTGGTCAGCCATATTGTTATGAGGCAATAAGACATATCATGGAATAAAATCGTTTATATAGTGTAAAATGAATAAAACAGTACCAAACATGATATGCACAAGATAACTTTCCTTCTACAGTAGGGGGCGCTGCTTGCAGTCAGAATATCAAGAGGGTACAGCTCTTCAATTTGAGCTTTATTTCATTAAAATATATTCAGAAGTTTCGGAGATATAGCCTTAAATATACAGTAGTTAGGAAGAATGCACAACAATATAATATATATAAAAATGACATATGTTATATTGTTGAGATGTTGCCTAACAACATATATATACCAATTAGTTGAGTTTAGAAGAAAAGTGAAGAAATTCGTGTTTGAAGACATACTTTTTCTACTTAGGATGAGTGTCACGTGGTCTCATCAAGACTGCAAGGGTTATATTTCTTCATGTATAACAACAGGTACTATCTTCATTTTTTAAAATTTTTTGTTGTAATGTGTAGATTTTCTTACCATTTTATCATGTTTGCAATTCTTAGGTAGTATATTTGGTTGTTGTATGGAAAACATATACAGGGTGATGCAAAATTCAAACCCATAGTATAAAAATTTTATTTGTTTTTCAAAAAATGAAGAAAGTGCGCCAATTAGCGAATGCGCTGTATGTAGTTCTGAACGGTACATGTCCTTATTCCTCGGTTGTCATTGGTCAGCCATATTGTTATGAGGCAATAAGACATATCATGGAATAAAATCGTTTATATAGTGTAAAATGAATAAAACAGTACCAAACATGATATGCACAAGATAACTTTCCTTCTACAGTAGGGGGCGCTGCTTGCAGTCAGAATATCAAGAGGGTACAGCTCTTCAATTTGAGCTTTATTTCATTAAAATATATTCAGAAGTTTCGGAGATATAGCCTTAAATATACAGTAGTTAGGAAGAATGCACAACAATATAATATATATAAAAATGACATATGTTATATTGTTGAGATGTTGCCTAACAACATATATATACCAATTAGTTGAGTTTAGAAGAAAAGTGAAGAAATTCGTGTTTGAAGACATACTTTTTCAACTTAGGACGAGTGTCACGTGGTCTCATCAAGACTGTAAGGGTTATATTGCTTCATGTATAACAACAGGTACTATCTTCATTTTTTAAAATTTTTTGTTGTAATGTGCAGATTTTCTTACCATTTTATCATGTTTGCAATTCTTAGGTAGTATATTTGGTTGTTGTATGGAAAACATATACAGGGTGATGCAAAATTCAAACCCATAGTATAAAAATTTTATTTGTTTTTCAAAAAATGAAGAAAGTGCGCCAATTAGCGAATGCGCTGTATGTAGTTCTGAACGGTACATGTCCTTATTCCTCGGTTGTCATTGGTCAGCCATATTGTTATGAGGCAATGAGACATATCATGGAATAAAATCGTTTATATAGTGTAAAATGAATAAAACAGTACCAAACATGATATGCACAAGATAACTTTCCTTCTACAGTAGGGGGCGCTGCTTGTAGTCAGAATATCAAGAGGGTACAGCTCTTCAATTTGAGCTTTATTTCATTAAAATATATTCAGAAGTTTCGGAGATATAGCCTTAAATATACAGTAGTTAGGAAGAATGCACAACAATATAATATATATAAAAATGACATATGTTATATTGTTGAGATGTTGCCTAACAACATATATATACCAATTAGTTGAGTTTAGAAGAAAAGTGAAGAAATTCGTGTTTGAAGACATACTTTTTCTACTTAGGATGAGCGTCACGTGGTCTCATCAAGAGTGCAAGGGTTATATTGCTTCATGTATAACAACAGGTACTATCTTCATTTTTTAAAATTTTTTGTTGTAATGTGTAGATTTTCTTACCATTTTATCATGTTTGCAATTCTTAGGTAGTATATTTGGTTGTTGTATGGAAAACATATACAGGGTGATGCAAAATTCAAACCCATAGTATAAAAATTTTATTTGTTTTTCAAAAAATGAAGAAAGTGCGCCAATTAGCGAATGCGCTGTATGTAGTTCTGAACGGTACATGTCCTTATTCCTCGGTTGTCATTGGTCAGCCATATTGTTATGAGGCAATGAGACATATCATGGAATAAAATCGTTTATATAGTGTAAAATGAATAAAACAGTACCAAACATGATATGCACAAGATAACTTTCCTTCTACAGTAGGGGGCGCTGCATGCAGTCAGAATATGAAGAGGGTACAGCTCTTCAATTTGAGCTTTATTTCATTAAAATATATTCAGAAGTTTCGGAGATATAGCCTTAAATATACAGTAGTTAGGAAGAATGCACAACAATATAATATATATAAAAATGACATATGTTATATTGTTGAGATGTTGCCTAACAACATATATATACCAATTAGTTGAGTTTAGAAGAAAAGTGAAGAAATTCGTGTTTGAAGACATACTTTTTCTACTTAGGATGAGTGTCACGTGGTCTCATCAAGACTGCAAGGGTTATATTTCTTCATGTATAACAACAGGTACTATCTTCATTTTTTAAAATTTTTTGTTGTAATGTGTAGATTTTCTTACCATTTTATCATGTTTGCAATTCTTAGGTAGTATATTTGGTTGTTGTATGGAAAACATATACAGGGTGATGCAAAATTCAAACCCATAGTATAAAAATTTTATTTGTTTTTCAAAAAATGAAGAAAGTGCGCCAATTAGCGAATGCGCTGTATGTAGTTCTGAACGGTACATGTCCTTATTCCTCGGTTGTCATTGGTCAGCCATATTGTTATGAGGCAATGAGACATATCATGGAATAAAATCGTTTATATAGTGTAAAATGAATAAAACAGTACCAAACATGATATGCACAAGATAACTTTCCTTCTACAGTAGGGGGCGCTGCATGCAGTCAGAATATGAAGAGGGTACAGCTCTTCAATTTGAGCTTTATTTCATTAAAATATATTCAGAAGTTTCGGAGATATAGCCTTAAATATACAGTAGTTAGGAAGAATGCACAACAATATAATATATATAAAAATGACATATGTTATATTGTTGAGATGTTGCCTAACAACATATATATACCAATTAGTTGAGTTTAGAAGAAAAGTGAAGAAATTCGTGTTTGAAGACATACTTTTTCTACTTAGGATGAGCGTCACGTGGTCTCATCAAGAGTGCAAGGGTTATATTGCTTCATGTATAACAACAGGTACTATCTTCATTTTTTAAAATTTTTTGTTGTAATGTGTAGATTTTCTTACCATTTTATCATGTTTGCAATTCTTAGGTAGTATATTTGGTTGTTGTATGGAAAACATATACAGGGTGATGCAAAATTCAAACCCATAGTATAAAAATTTTATTTGTTTTTCAAAAAATGAAGAAAGTGCGCCAATTAGCGAATGCGCTGTATGTAGTTCTGAACGGTACATGTCCTTATTCCTCGGTTGTCATTGGTCAGCCATATTGTTATGAGGCAATGAGACATATCATGGAATAAAATCGTTTATATAGTGTAAAATGAATAAAACAGTACCAAACATGATATGCACAAGATAACTTTCCTTCTACAGTAGGGGGCGCTGCATGCAGTCAGAATATGAAGAGGGTACAGCTCTTCAATTTGAGCTTTATTTCATTAAAATATATTCAGAAGTTTCGGAGATATAGCCTTAAATATACAGTAGTTAGGAAGAATGCACAACAATATAATATATATAAAAATGACATATGTTATATTGTTGAGATGTTGCCTAACAACATATATATACCAATTAGTTGAGTTTAGAAGAAAAGTGAAGAAATTCGTGTTTGAAGACATACTTTTTCTACTTAGGATGAGTGTCACGTGGTCTCATCAAGACTGCAAGGGTTATATTTCTTCATGTATAACAACAGGTACTATCTTCATTTTTTAAAATTTTTTGTTGTAATGTGTAGATTTTCTTACCATTTTATCATGTTTGCAATTCTTAGGTAGTATATTTGGTTGTTGTATGGAAAACATATACAGGGTGATGCAAAATTCAAACCCATAGTATAAAAATTTTATTTGTTTTTCAAAAAATGAAGAAAGTGCGCCAATTAGCGAATGCGCTGTATGTAGTTCTGAACGGTACATGTCCTTATTCCTCGGTTGTCATTGGTCAGCCATATTGTTATGAGGCAATAAGACATATCATGGAATAAAATCGTTTATATAGTGTAAAATGAATAAAACAGTACCAAACATGATATGCACAAGATAACTTTCCTTCTACAGTAGGGGGCGCTGCTTGCAGTCAGAATATGAAGAGGGTACAGCTCTTCAATTTGAGCTTTATTTCATTAAAATATATTCAGAAGTTTCGGAGATATAGCCTTAAATATACAGTAGATAGGAAGAATGCACAACAATATAATATATATAAAAATGACATATGTTATATTGTTGAGATGTTGCGTAACAACATATATATACCAATTAGTTGAGTTTAGAAGAAAAGTGAAGAAATTCGTGTTTGAAGACATACTTTTTCTACTTAGGATGAGTGTCACGTGGTCTCATCAAGACTGCAAGGGTTATATTGCTTCATGTATAACAACAGGTACTATCTTCATTTTTTAAAATTTTTTGTTGTAATGTGTAGATTTTCTTACCATTTTATCATGTTTGCAATTCTTAGGTAGTATATTTGGTTGTTGTATGGAAAACATATACAGGGTGATGCAAAATTCAAACCCATAGTATAAAAATTTTATTTGTTTTTCAAAAAATGAAGAAAGTGCGCCAATTAGCGAATGCGCTGTATGTAGTTCTGAACGGTACATGTCCTTATTCCTCGGTTGTCATTGGTCAGCCATATTGTTATGAGGCAATGAGACATATCATGGAATAAAATCGTTTATATAGTGTAAAATGAATAAAACAGTACCAAACATGATATGCACAAGATAACTTTCCTTCTACAGTAGGGGGCGCTGCTTGTAGTCAGAATATCAAGAGGGTACAGCTCTTCAATTTGAGCTTTATTTCATTAAAATATATTCAGAAGTTTCGGAGATATAGCCTTAAATATACAGTAGTTAGGAAGAATGCACAACAATATAATATATATAAAAATGACATATGTTATATTGTTGAGATGTTGCCTAACAACATATATATACCAATTAGTTGAGTTTAGAAGAAAAGTGAAGAAATTCGTGTTTGAAGACATACTTTTTCTACTTAGGATGAGCGTCACGTGGTCTCATCAAGACTGCAAGGGTTATATTGCTTCATGTATAACAACAGGTACTATCTTCATTTTTTAAAATTTTTTGTTGTAATGTGTAGATTTTCTTACCATTTTATCATGTTTGCAATTCTTAGGTAGTATATTTGGTTGTTGTATGGAAAACATATACAGGGTGATGCAAAATTCAAACCCATAGTATAAAAATTTTATTTGTTTTTCAAAAAATGAAGAAAGTGCGCCAATTAGCGAATGCGCTGTATGTAGTTCTGAACGGTACATGTCCTTATTCCTCGGTTGTCATTGGTCAGCCATATTGTTATGAGGCAATGAGACATATCATGGAATAAAATCGTTTATATAGTGTAAAATGAATAAAACAGTACCAAACATGATATGCACAAGATAACTTTCCTTCTACAGTAGGGGGCGCTGCTTGTAGTCAGAATATCAAGAGGGTACAGCTCTTCAATTTGAGCTTTATTTCATTAAAATATATTCAGAAGTTTCGGAGATATAGCCTTAAATATACAGTAGTTAGGAAGAATGCACAACAATATAATATATATAAAAATGACATATGTTATATTGTTGAGATGTTGCCTAACAACATATATATACCAATTAGTTGAGTTTAGAAGAAAAGTGAAGAAATTCGTGTTTGAAGACATACTTTTTCTACTTAGGATGAGCGTCACGTGGTCTCATCAAGACTGCAAGGGTTATATTGCTTCATGTATAACAACAGGTACTATCTTCATTTTTTAAAATTTTTTGTTGTAATGTGTAGATTTTCTTACCATTTTATCATGTTTGCAATTCTTAGGTAGTATATTTGGTTGTTGTATGGAAAACATATACAGGGTGATGCAAAATTCAAACCCATAGTATAAAAATTTTATTTGTTTTTCAAAAATGAAGAAAGTGCGCCAATTAGCGAATGCGCTGTATGTAGTTCTGAACGGTACATGTCCTTATTCCTCGGTTGTCATTGGTCAGCCATATTGTTATGAGGCAATGAGACATATCATGGAATAAAATCGTTTATATAGTGTAAAATGAATAAAACAGTACCAAACATGATATGCACAAGATAACTTTCCTTCTACAGTAGGGGGCGCTGCATGCAGTCAGAATATGAAGAGGGTACAGCTCTTCAATTTGAGCTTTATTTCATTAAAATATATTCAGAAGTTTCGGAGATATAGCCTTAAATATACAGTAGTTAGGAAGAATGCACAACAATATAATATATATAAAAATGACATATGTTATATTGTTGAGATGTTGCCTAACAACATATATATACCAATTAGTTGAGTTTAGAAGAAAAGTGAAGAAATTCGTGTTTGAAGACATACTTTTTCTACTTAGGATGAGTGTCACGTGGTCTCATCAAGACTGCAAGGGTTATATTGCTTCATGTATAACAACAGGTACTATCTTCATTTTTTAAAATTTTTTGTTGTAATGTGTAGATTTTCTTACCATTTTATCATGTTTGCAATTCTTAGGTAGTATATTTGGTTGTTGTATGGAAAACATATACAGGGTGATGCAAAATTCAAACCCATAGTATAAAAATTTTATTTGTTTTTCAAAAAATGAAGAAAGTGCGCCAATTAGCGAATGCGCTGTATGTAGTTCTGAACGGTACATGTCCTTATTCCTCGGTTGTCATTGGTCAGCCATATTGTTATGAGGCAATGAGACATATCATGGAATAAAATCGTTTATATAGTGTAAAATGAATAAAACAGTACCAAACATGATATGCACAAGATAACTTTCCTTCTACAGTAGGGGGCGCTGCTTGCAGTCAGAATATGAAGAGGGTACAGCTCTTCAATTTGAGCTTTATTTCATTAAAATATATTCAGAAGTTTCGGAGATATAGCCTTAAATATACAGTAGTTAGGAAGAATGCACAACAATATAATATATATAAAAATGACATATGTTATATTGTTGAGATGTTGCCTAACAACATATATATACCAATTAGTTGAGTTTAGAAGAAAAGTGAAGAAATTCGTGTTTGAAGACATACTTTTTCAACTTAGGACGAGTGTCACGTGGTCTCATCAAGACTGTAAGGGTTATATTGCTTCATGTATAAGAACAGGTACTATCTTCATTTTTTAAAATTTTTTGTTGTAATGTGCAGATTTTCTTACCATTTTATCATGTTTGCAATTCTTAGGTAGTATATTTGGTTGTTGTATGGAAAACATATACAGGGTGATGCAAAATTCAAACCCATAGTATAAAAATTTTATTTGTTTTTCAAAAAATGAAGAAAGTGCGCCAATTAGCGAATGCGCTGTATGTAGTTCTGAACGGTACATGTCCTTATTCCTCGGTTGTCATTGGTCAGCCATATTGTTATGAGGCAATGAGACATATCATGGAATAAAATCGTTTATATAGTGTAAAATGAATAAAACAGTACCAAACATGATATGCACAAGATAACTTTCCTTCTACAGTAGGGGGCGCTGCTTGTAGTCAGAATATCAAGAGGGTACAGCTCTTCAATTTGAGCTTTATTTCATTAAAATATATTCAGAAGTTTCGGAGATATAGCCTTAAATATACAGTAGTTAGGAAGAATGCACAACAATATAATATATATAAAAATGACATATGTTATATTGTTGAGATGTTGCCTAACAACATATATATACCAATTAGTTGAGTTTAGAAGAAAAGTGAAGAAATTCGTGTTTGAAGACATACTTTTTCTACTTAGGATGAGCGTCACGTGGTCTCATCAAGAGTGCAAGGGTTATATTGCTTCATGTATAACAACAGGTACTATCTTCATTTTTTAAAATTTTTTGTTGTAATGTGTAGATTTTCTTACCATTTTATCATGTTTGCAATTCTTAGGTAGTATATTTGGTTGTTGTATGGAAAACATATACAGGGTGATGCAAAATTCAAACCCATAGTATAAAAATTTTATTTGTTTTTCAAAAAATGAAGAAAGTGCGCCAATTAGCGAATGCGCTGTATGTAGTTCTGAACGGTACATGTCCTTATTCCTCGGTTGTCATTGGTCAGCCATATTGTTATGAGGCAATGAGACATATCATGGAATAAAATCGTTTATATAGTGTAAAATGAATAAAACAGTACCAAACATGATATGCACAAGATAACTTTCCTTCTACAGTAGGGGGCGCTGCATGCAGTCAGAATATGAAGAGGGTACAGCTCTTCAATTTGAGCTTTATTTCATTAAAATATATTCAGAAGTTTCGGAGATATAGCCTTAAATATACAGTAGTTAGGAAGAATGCACAACAATATAATATATATAAAAATGACATATGTTATATTGTTGAGATGTTGCCTAACAACATATATATACCAATTAGTTGAGTTTAGAAGAAAAGTGAAGAAATTCGTGTTTGAAGACATACTTTTTCTACTTAGGATGAGTGTCACGTGGTCTCATCAAGACTGCAAGGGTTATATTTCTTCATGTATAACAACAGGTACTATCTTCATTTTTTAAAATTTTTTGTTGTAATGTGTAGATTTTCTTACCATTTTATCATGTTTGCAATTCTTAGGTAGTATATTTGGTTGTTGTATGGAAAACATATACAGGGTGATGCAAAATTCAAACCCATAGTATAAAAATTTTATTTGTTTTTCAAAGAATGAAGAAAGTGCGCCAATTAGCGAATGCGCTGTATGTAGTTCTGAACGGTACATGTCCTTATTCCTCGGTTGTCATTGGTCAGCCATATTGTTATGAGGCAATAAGACATATCATGGAATAAAATCGTTTATATAGTGTAAAATGAATAAAACAGTACCAAACATGATATGCACAAGATAACTTTCCTTCTACAGTAGGGGGCGCTGCTTGCAGTCAGAATATGAAGAGGGTACAGCTCTTCAATTTGAGCTTTATTTCATTAAAATATATTCAGAAGTTTCGGAGATATAGCCTTAAATATACAGTAGATAGGAAGAATGCACAACAATATAATATATATAAAAATGACATATGTTATATTGTTGAGATGTTGCGTAACAACATATATATACCAATTAGTTGAGTTTAGAAGAAAAGTGAAGAAATTCGTGTTTGAAGACATACTTTTTCTACTTAGGATGAGTGTCACGTGGTCTCATCAAGACTGCAAGGGTTATATTTCTTCATGTATAACAACAGGTACTATCTTCATTTTTTAAAATTTTTTGTTGTAATGTGTAGATTTTCTTACCATTTTATCATGTTTGCAATTCTTAGGTAGTATATTTGGTTGTTGTATGGAAAACATATACAGGGTGATGCAAAATTCAAACCCATAGTATAAAAATTTTATTTGTTTTTCAAAAAATGAAGAAAGTGCGCCAATTAGCGAATGCGCTGTATGTAGTTCTGAACGGTACATGTCCTTATTCCTCGGTTGTCATTGGTCAGCCATATTGTTATGAGGCAATGAGACATATCATGGAATAAAATCGTTTATATAGTGTAAAATGAATAAAACAGTACCAAACATGATATGCACAAGATAACTTTCCTTCTACAGTAGGGGGCGCTGCTTGTAGTCAGAATATCAAGAGGGTACAGCTCTTCAATTTGAGCTTTATTTCATTAAAATATATTCAGAAGTTTCGGAGATATAGCCTTAAATATACAGTAGTTAGGAAGAATGCACAACAATATAATATATATAAAAATGACATATGTTATATTGTTGAGATGTTGCCTAACAACATATATATACCAATTAGTTGAGTTTAGAAGAAAAGTGAAGAAATTCGTGTTTGAAGACATACTTTTTCTACTTAGGATGAGCGTCACGTGGTCTCATCAAGACTGCAAGGGTTATATTGCTTCATGTATAACAACAGGTACTATCTTCATTTTTTAAAACTTTTTGTTGTAATGTGTAGATTTTCTTACCATTTTATCATGTTTGCAATTCTTAGGTAGTATATTTGGTTGTTGTATGGAAAACATATACAGGGTGATGCAAAATTCAAACCCATAGTATAAAAATTTTATTTGTTTTTCAAAAATGAAGAAAGTGCGCCAATTAGCGAATGCGCTGTATGTAGTTCTGAACGGTACATGTCCTTATTCCTCGGTTGTCATTGGTCAGCCATATTGTTATGAGGCAATGAGACATATCATGGAATAAAATCGTTTATATAGTGTAAAATGAATAAAACAGTACCAAACATGATATGCACAAGATAACTTTCCTTCTACAGTAGGGGGCGCTGCATGCAGTCAGAATATGAAGAGGGTACAGCTCTTCAATTTGAGCTTTATTTCATTAAAATATATTCAGAAGTTTCGGAGATATAGCCTTAAATATACAGTAGTTAGGAAGAATGCACAACAATATAATATATATAAAAATGACATATGTTATATTGTTGAGATGTTGCCTAACAACATATATATACCAATTAGTTGAGTTTAGAAGAAAAGTGAAGAAATTCGTGTTTGAAGACATACTTTTTCTACTTAGGATGAGCGTCACGTGGTCTCATCAAGACTGCAAGGGTTATATTGCTTCATGTATAACAACAGGTACTATCTTCATTTTTTAAAATTTTTTGTTGTAATGTGTAGATTTTCTTACCATTTTATCATGTTTGCAATTCTTAGGTAGTATATTTGGTTGTTGTATGGAAAACATATACAGGGTGATGCAAAATTCAAACCCATAGTATAAAAATTTTATTTGTTTTTCAAAAATGAAGAAAGTGCGCCAATTAGCGAATGCGCTGTATGTAGTTCTGAACGGTACATGTCCTTATTCCTCGGTTGTCATTGGTCAGCCATATTGTTATGAGGCAATGAGACATATCATGGAATAAAATCGTTTATATAGTGTAAAATGAATAAAACAGTACCAAACATGATATGCACAAGATAACTTTCCTTCTACAGTAGGGGGCGCTGCATGCAGTCAGAATATGAAGAGGGTACAGCTCTTCAATTTGAGCTTTATTTCATTAAAATATATTCAGAAGTTTCGGAGATATAGCCTTAAATATACAGTAGTTAGGAAGAATGCACAACAATATAATATATATAAAAATGACATATGTTATATTGTTGAGATGTTGCCTAACAACATATATATACCAATTAGTTGAGTTTAGAAGAAAAGTGAAGAAATTCGTGTTTGAAGACATACTTTTTCTACTTAGGATGAGTGTCACGTGGTCTCATCAAGACTGCAAGGGTTATATTTCTTCATGTATAACAACAGGTACTATCTTCATTTTTTAAAATTTTTTGTTGTAATGTGTAGATTTTCTTACCATTTTATCATGTTTGCAATTCTTAGGTAGTATATTTGGTTGTTGTATGGAAAACATATACAGGGTGATGCAAAATTCAAACCCATAGTATAAAAATTTTATTTGTTTTTCAAAAAATGAAGAAAGTGCGCCAATTAGCGAATGCGCTGTATGTAGTTCTGAACGGTACATGTCCTTATTCCTCGGTTGTCATTGGTCAGCCATATTGTTATGAGGCAATAAGACATATCATGGAATAAAATCGTTTATATAGTGTAAAATGAATAAAACAGTACCAAACATGATATGCACAAGATAACTTTCCTTCTACAGTAGGGGGCGCTGCTTGCAGTCAGAATATCAAGAGGGTACAGCTCTTCAATTTGAGCTTTATTTCATTAAAATATATTCAGAAGTTTCGGAGATATAGCCTTAAATATACAGTAGTTAGGAAGAATGCACAACAATATAATATATATAAAAATGACATATGTTATATTGTTGAGATGTTGCCTAACAACATATATATACCAATTAGTTGAGTTTAGAAGAAAAGTGAAGAAATTCGTGTTTGAAGACATACTTTTTCTACTTAGGATGAGTGTCACGTGGTCTCATCAAGACTGCAAGGGTTATATTTCTTCATGTATAACAACAGGTACTATCTTCATTTTTTAAAATTTTTTGTTGTAATGTGTAGATTTTCTTACCATTTTATCATGTTTGCAATTCTTAGGTAGTATATTTGGTTGTTGTATGGAAAACATATACAGGGTGATGCAAAATTCAAACCCATAGTATAAAAATTTTATTTGTTTTTCAAAAAATGAAGAAAGTGCGCCAATTAGCGAATGCGCTGTATGTAGTTCTGAACGGTACATGTCCTTATTCCTCGGTTGTCATTGGTCAGCCATATTGTTATGAGGCAATAAGACATATCATGGAATAAAATCGTTTATATAGTGTAAAATGAATAAAACAGTACCAAACATGATATGCACAAGATAACTTTCCTTCTACAGTAGGGGGCGCTGCTTGCAGTCAGAATATCAAGAGGGTACAGCTCTTCAATTTGAGCTTTATTTCATTAAAATATATTCAGAAGTTTCGGAGATATAGCCTTAAATATACAGTAGTTAGGAAGAATGCACAACAATATAATATATATAAAAATGACATATGTTATATTGTTGAGATGTTGCCTAACAACATATATATACCAATTAGTTGAGTTTAGAAGAAAAGTGAAGAAATTCGTGTTTGAAGACATACTTTTTCAACTTAGGACGAGTGTCACGTGGTCTCATCAAGACTGTAAGGGTTATATTGCTTCATGTATAACAACAGGTACTATCTTCATTTTTTAAAATTTTTTGTTGTAATGTGCAGATTTTCTTACCATTTTATCATGTTTGCAATTCTTAGGTAGTATATTTGGTTGTTGTATGGAAAACATATACAGGGTGATGCAAAATTCAAACCCATAGTATAAAAATTTTATTTGTTTTTCAAAAAATGAAGAAAGTGCGCCAATTAGCGAATGCGCTGTATGTAGTTCTGAACGGTACATGTCCTTATTCCTCGGTTGTCATTGGTCAGCCATATTGTTATGAGGCAATGAGACATATCATGGAATAAAATCGTTTATATAGTGTAAAATGAATAAAACAGTACCAAACATGATATGCACAAGATAACTTTCCTTCTACAGTAGGGGGCGCTGCTTGTAGTCAGAATATCAAGAGGGTACAGCTCTTCAATTTGAGCTTTATTTCATTAAAATATATTCAGAAGTTTCGGAGATATAGCCTTAAATATACAGTAGTTAGGAAGAATGCACAACAATATAATATATATAAAAATGACATATGTTATATTGTTGAGATGTTGCCTAACAACATATATATACCAATTAGTTGAGTTTAGAAGAAAAGTGAAGAAATTCGTGTTTGAAGACATACTTTTTCTACTTAGGATGAGCGTCACGTGGTCTCATCAAGAGTGCAAGGGTTATATTGCTTCATGTATAACAACAGGTACTATCTTCATTTTTTAAAATTTTTTGTTGTAATGTGTAGATTTTCTTACCATTTTATCATGTTTGCAATTCTTAGGTAGTATATTTGGTTGTTGTATGGAAAACATATACAGGGTGATGCAAAATTCAAACCCATAGTATAAAAATTTTATTTGTTTTTCAAAAAATGAAGAAAGTGCGCCAATTAGCGAATGCGCTGTATGTAGTTCTGAACGGTACATGTCCTTATTCCTCGGTTGTCATTGGTCAGCCATATTGTTATGAGGCAATGAGACATATCATGGAATAAAATCGTTTATATAGTGTAAAATGAATAAAACAGTACCAAACATGATATGCACAAGATAACTTTCCTTCTACAGTAGGGGGCGCTGCATGCAGTCAGAATATGAAGAGGGTACAGCTCTTCAATTTGAGCTTTATTTCATTAAAATATATTCAGAAGTTTCGGAGATATAGCCTTAAATATACAGTAGTTAGGAAGAATGCACAACAATATAATATATATAAAAATGACATATGTTATATTGTTGAGATGTTGCCTAACAACATATATATACCAATTAGTTGAGTTTAGAAGAAAAGTGAAGAAATTCGTGTTTGAAGACATACTTTTTCTACTTAGGATGAGTGTCACGTGGTCTCATCAAGACTGCAAGGGTTATATTTCTTCATGTATAACAACAGGTACTATCTTCATTTTTTAAAATTTTTTGTTGTAATGTGTAGATTTTCTTACCATTTTATCATGTTTGCAATTCTTAGGTAGTATATTTGGTTGTTGTATGGAAAACATATACAGGGTGATGCAAAATTCAAACCCATAGTATAAAAATTTTATTTGTTTTTCAAAAAATGAAGAAAGTGCGCCAATTAGCGAATGCGCTGTATGTAGTTCTGAACGGTACATGTCCTTATTCCTCGGTTGTCATTGGTCAGCCATATTGTTATGAGGCAATAAGACATATCATGGAATAAAATCGTTTATATAGTGTAAAATGAATAAAACAGTACCAAACATGATATGCACAAGATAACTTTCCTTCTACAGTAGGGGGCGCTGCTTGCAGTCAGAATATGAAGAGGGTACAGCTCTTCAATTTGAGCTTTATTTCATTAAAATATATTCAGAAGTTTCGGAGATATAGCCTTAAATATACAGTAGATAGGAAGAATGCACAACAATATAATATATATAAAAATGACATATGTTATATTGTTGAGATGTTGCCTAACAACATATATATACCAATTAGTTGAGTTTAGAAGAAAAGTGAAGAAATTCGTGTTTGAAGACATACTTTTTCTACTTAGGATGAGCGTCACGTGGTCTCATCAAGACTGCAAGGGTTATATTGCTTCATGTATAACAACAGGTACTATCTTCATTTTTTAAAATTTTTTGTTGTAATGTGTAGATTTTCTTACCATTTTATCATGTTTGCAATTCTTAGGTAGTATATTTGGTTGTTGTATGGAAAACATATACAGGGTGATGCAAAATTCAAACCCATAGTATAAAAATTTTATTTGTTTTTCAAAAATGAAGAAAGTGCGCCAATTAGCGAATGCGCTGTATGTAGTTCTGAACGGTACATGTCCTTATTCCTCGGTTGTCATTGGTCAGCCATATTGTTATGAGGCAATGAGACATATCATGGAATAAAATCGTTTATATAGTGTAAAATGAATAAAACAGTACCAAACATGATATGCACAAGATAACTTTCCTTCTACAGTAGGGGGCGCTGCATGCAGTCAGAATATGAAGAGGGTACAGCTCTTCAATTTGAGCTTTATTTCATTAAAATATATTCAGAAGTTTCGGAGATATAGCCTTAAATATACAGTAGTTAGGAAGAATGCACAACAATATAATATATATAAAAATGACATATGTTATATTGTTGAGATGTTGCCTAACAACATATATATACCAATTAGTTGAGTTTAGAAGAAAAGTGAAGAAATTCGTGTTTGAAGACATACTTTTTCTACTTAGGATGAGTGTCACGTGGTCTCATCAAGACTGCAAGGGTTATATTTCTTCATGTATAACAACAGGTACTATCTTCATTTTTTAAAATTTTTTGTTGTAATGTGTAGATTTTCTTACCATTTTATCATGTTTGCAATTCTTAGGTAGTATATTTGGTTGTTGTATGGAAAACATATACAGGGTGATGCAAAATTCAAACCCATAGTATAAAAATTTTATTTGTTTTTCAAAAAATGAAGAAAGTGCGCCAATTAGCGAATGCGCTGTATGTAGTTCTGAACGGTACATGTCCTTATTCCTCGGTTGTCATTGGTCAGCCATATTGTTATGAGGCAATAAGACATATCATGGAATAAAATCGTTTATATAGTGTAAAATGAATAAAACAGTACCAAACATGATATGCACAAGATAACTTTCCTTCTACAGTAGGGGGCGCTGCTTGTAGTCAGAATATCAAGAGGGTACAGCTCTTCAATTTGAGCTTTATTTCATTAAAATATATTCAGAAGTTTCGGAGATATAGCCTTAAATATACAGTAGTTAGGAAGAATGCACAACAATATAATATATATAAAAATGACATATGTTATATTGTTGAGATGTTGCCTAACAACATATATATACCAATTAGTTGAGTTTAGAAGAAAAGTGAAGAAATTCGTGTTTGAAGACATACTTTTTCTACTTAGGATGAGCGTCACGTGGTCTCATCAAGACTGCAAGGGTTATATTGCTTCATGTATAACAACAGGTACTATCTTCATTTTTTAAAATTTTTTGTTGTAATGTGTAGATTTTCTTACCATTTTATCATGTTTGCAATTCTTAGGTAGTATATTTGGTTGTTGTATGGAAAACATATACAGGGTGATGCAAAATTCAAACCCATAGTATAAAAATTTTATTTGTTTTTCAAAAATGAAGAAAGTGCGCCAATTAGCGAATGCGCTGTATGTAGTTCTGAACGGTGCATGTCCTTATTCCTCGGTTGTCATTGGTCAGCCATATTGTTATGAGGCAATGAGACATATCATGGAATAAAATCGTTTATATAGTGTAAAATGAATAAAACAGTACCAAACATGATATGCACAAGATAACTTTCCTTCTACAGTAGGGGGCGCTGCATGCAGTCAGAATATGAAGAGGGTACAGCTCTTCAATTTGAGCTTTATTTCATTAAAATATATTCAGAAGTTTCGGAGATATAGCCTTAAATATACAGTAGTTAGGAAGAATGCACAACAATATAATATATATAAAAATGACATATGTTATATTGTTGAGATGTTGCCTAACAACATATATATACCAATTAGTTGAGTTTAGAAGAAAAGTGAAGAAATTCGTGTTTGAAGACATACTTTTTCTACTTAGGATGAGTGTCACGTGGTCTCATCAAGACTGCAAGGGTTATATTGCTTCATGTATAACAACAGGTACTATCTTCATTTTTTAAAATTTTTTGTTGTAATGTGTAGATTTTCTTACCATTTTATCATGTTTGCAATAATTAGGTAGTATATTTGGTTGTTGTATGGAAAACATATACAGGGTGATGCAAAATTCAAACCCATAGTATAAAAATTTTATTTGTTTTTCAAAAAATGAAGAAAGTGCGCCAATTAGCGAATGCGCTGTATGTAGTTCTGAACGGTACATGTCCTTATTCCTCGGTTGTCATTGGTCAGCCATATTGTTATGAGGCAATGAGACATATCATGGAATAAAATCGTTTATATAGTGTAAAATGAATAAAACAGTACCAAACATGATATGCACAAGATAACTTTCCTTCTACAGTAGGGGGCGCTGCTTGCAGTCAGAATATGAAGAGGGTACAGCTCTTCAATTTGAGCTTTATTTCATTAAAATATATTCAGAAGTTTCGGAGATATAGCCTTAAATATACAGTAGTTAGGAAGAATGCACAACAATATAATATATATAAAAATGACATATGTTATATTGTTGAGATGTTGCCTAACAACATATATATACCAATTAGTTGAGTTTAGAAGAAAAGTGAAGAAATTCGTGTTTGAAGACATACTTTTTCAACTTAGGACGAGTGTCACGTGGTCTCATCAAGACTGCAAGGGTTATATTGCTTCATGTATAACAACAGGTACTATCTTCATTTTTTAAAATTTTTTGTTGTAATGTGTAGATTTTCTTACCATTTTATCATGTTTGCAATTCTTAGGTAGTATATTTGGTTGTTGTATGGAAAACATATACAGGGTGATGCAAAATTCAAACCCATAGTATAAAAATTTTATTTGTTTTTCAAAAAATGAAGAAAGTGCGCCAATTAGCGAATGCGCTGTATGTAGTTCTGAACGGTACATGTCCTTATTCCTCGGTTGTCATTGGTCAGCCATATTGTTATGAGCCAATGAGACATATCATGGAATAAAATCGTTTATATAGTGTAAAATGAATAAAACAGTACCAAACATGATATGCACAAGATAACTTTCCTTCTACAGTAGGGGGCGCTGCTTGCAGTCAGAATATGAAGAGGGTACAGCTCTTCAATTTGAGCTTTATTTCATTAAAATATATTCAGAAGTTTCGGAGATATAGCCTTAAATATACAGTAGTTAGGAAGAATGCACAACAATATAATATATATAAAAATGACATATGTTATATTGTTGAGATGTTGCCTAACAACATATATATACCAATTAGTTGAGTTTAGAAGAAATGTGAAGAAATTCGTGTTTGAAGACATACTTTTTCTACTTAGGACGAGTGTCACGTGGTCTCATCAAGACTGTAAGGGTTATATTGCTTCATGTATAACAACAGGTACTATCTTCATTTTTTAAAATTTTTTGTTGTAATGTGTAGATTTTCTTACCATTTTATCATGTTTGCAATTCTTAGGTAGTATATTTGGTTGTTGTATGGAAAACATATACAGGGTGATGCAAAATTCAAACCCATAGTATAAAAATTTTATTTGTTTTTCAAAAAATGAAGAAAGTGCGCCAATTAGCGAATGCGCTGTATGTAGTTCTGAACGGTACATGTCCTTATTCCTCGGTTGTCATTGGTCAGCCATATTGTTATGAGGCAATGAGACATATCATGGAATAAAATCGTTTATATAGTGTAAAATGAATAAAACAGTACCAAACATGATATGCACAAGATAACTTTCCTTCTACAGTAGGGGGCGCTGCATGCAGTCAGAATATCAAGAGGGTACAGCTCTTCAATTTGAGCTTTATTTCATTAAAATATATTCAGAAGTTTCGGAGATATAGCCTTAAATATACAGTAGTTAGGAAGAATGCACAACAATATAATATATATAAAAATGACATATGTTATATTGTTGAGATGTTGCCTAACAACATATATATACCAATTAGTTGAGTTTAGAAGAAAAGTGAAGAAATTCGTGTTTGAAGACATACTTTTTCTACTTAGGATGAGCGTCACGTGGTCTCATCAAGACTGCAAGGGTTATATTGCTTCATGTATAACAACAGGTACTATCTTCATTTTTTAAAATTTTTTGTTGTAATGTGTAGATTTTCTTACCATTTTATCATGTTTGCAATTCTTAGGTAGTATATTTGGTTGTTGTATGGAAAACATATACAGGGTGATGCAAAATTCAAACCCATAGTATAAAAATTTTATTTGTTTTTCAAAAATGAAGAAAGTGCGCCAATTAGCGAATGCGCTGTATGTAGTTCTGAACGGTACATGTCCTTATTCCTCGGTTGTCATTGGTCAGCCATATTGTTATGAGGCAATGAGACATATCATGGAATAAAATCGTTTATATAGTGTAAAATGAATAAAACAGTACCAAACATGATATGCACAAGATAACTTTCCTTCTACAGTAGGGGGCGCTGCATGCAGTCAGAATATGAAGAGGGTACAGCTCTTCAATTTGAGCTTTATTTCATTAAAATATATTCAGAAGTTTCGGAGATATAGCCTTAAATATACAGTAGTTAGGAAGAATGCACAACAATATAATATATATAAAAATGACATATGTTATATTGTTGAGATGTTGCCTAACAACATATATATACCAATTAGTTGAGTTTAGAAGAAAAGTGAAGAAATTCGTGTTTGAAGACATACTTTTTCTACTTAGGATGAGTGTCACGTGGTCTCATCAAGACTGCAAGGGTTATATTGCTTCATGTATAACAACAGGTACTATCTTCATTTTTTAAAATTTTTTGTTGTAATGTGTAGATTTTCTTACCATTTTATCATGTTTGCAATAATTAGGTAGTATATTTGGTTGTTGTATGGAAAACATATACAGGGTGATGCAAAATTCAAACCCATAGTATAAAAATTTTATTTGTTTTTCAAAAAATGAAGAAAGTGCGCCAATTAGCGAATGCGCTGTATGTAGTTCTGAACGGTACATGTCCTTATTCCTCGGTTGTCATTGGTCAGCCATATTGTTATGAGGCAATGAGACATATCATGGAATAAAATCGTTTATATAGTGTAAAATGAATAAAACAGTACCAAACATGATATGCACAAGATAACTTTCCTTCTACAGTAGGGGGCGCTGCTTGCAGTCAGAATATGAAGAGGGTACAGCTCTTCAATTTGAGCTTTATTTCATTAAAATATATTCAGAAGTTTCGGAGATATAGCCTTAAATATACAGTAGTTAGGAAGAATGCACAACAATATAATATATATAAAAATGACATATGTTATATTGTTGAGATGTTGCCTAACAACATATATATACCAATTAGTTGAGTTTAGAAGAAAAGTGAAGAAATTCGTGTTTGAAGACATACTTTTTCAACTTAGGACGAGTGTCACGTGGTCTCATCAAGACTGTAAGGGTTATATTGCTTCATGTATAACAACAGGTACTATCTTCATTTTTTAAAATTTTTTGTTGTAATGTGCAGATTTTCTTACCATTTTATCATGTTTGCAATTCTTAGGTAGTATATTTGGTTGTTGTATGGAAAACATATACAGGGTGATGCAAAATTCAAACCCATAGTATAAAAATTTTATTTGTTTTTCAAAAATGAAGAAAGTGCGCCAATTAGCGAATGCGCTGTATGTAGTTCTGAACGGTGCATGTCCTTATTCCTCGGTTGTCATTGGTCAGCCATATTGTTATGAGGCAATGAGACATATCATGGAATAAAATCGTTTATATAGTGTAAAATGAATAAAACAGTACCAAACATGATATGCACAAGATAACTTTCCTTCTACAGTAGGGGGCGCTGCATGCAGTCAGAATATGAAGAGGGTACAGCTCTTCAATTTGAGCTTTATTTCATTAAAATATATTCAGAAGTTTCGGAGATATAGCCTTAAATATACAGTAGTTAGGAAGAATGCACAACAATATAATATATATAAAAATGACATATGTTATATTGTTGAGATGTTGCCTAACAACATATATATACCAATTAGTTGAGTTTAGAAGAAAAGTGAAGAAATTCGTGTTTGAAGACATACTTTTTCTACTTAGGATGAGTGTCACGTGGTCTCATCAAGACTGCAAGGGTTATATTGCTTCATGTATAACAACAGGTACTATCTTCATTTTTTAAAATTTTTTGTTGTAATGTGTAGATTTTCTTACCATTTTATCATGTTTGCAATAATTAGGTAGTATATTTGGTTGTTGTATGGAAAACATATACAGGGTGATGCAAAATTCAAACCCATAGTATAAAAATTTTATTTGTTTTTCAAAAAATGAAGAAAGTGCGCCAATTAGCGAATGCGCTGTATGTAGTTCTGAACGGTACATGTCCTTATTCCTCGGTTGTCATTGGTCAGCCATATTGTTATGAGGCAATGAGACATATCATGGAATAAAATCGTTTATATAGTGTAAAATGAATAAAACAGTACCAAACATGATATGCACAAGATAACTTTCCTTCTACAGTAGGGGGCGCTGCTTGCAGTCAGAATATGAAGAGGGTACAGCTCTTCAATTTGAGCTTTATTTCATTAAAATATATTCAGAAGTTTCGGAGATATAGCCTTAAATATACAGTAGTTAGGAAGAATGCACAACAATATAATATATATAAAAATGACATATGTTATATTGTTGAGATGTTGCCTAACAACATATATATACCAATTAGTTGAGTTTAGAAGAAAAGTGAAGAAATTCGTGTTTGAAGACATACTTTTTCAACTTAGGACGAGTGTCACGTGGTCTCATCAAGACTGCAAGGGTTATATTGCTTCATGTATAACAACAGGTACTATCTTCATTTTTTAAAATTTTTTGTTGTAATGTGTAGATTTTCTTACCATTTTATCATGTTTGCAATTCTTAGGTAGTATATTTGGTTGTTGTATGGAAAACATATACAGGGTGATGCAAAATTCAAACCCATAGTATAAAAATTTTATTTGTTTTTCAAAAAATGAAGAAAGTGCGCCAATTAGCGAATGCGCTGTATGTAGTTCTGAACGGTACATGTCCTTATTCCTCGGTTGTCATTGGTCAGCCATATTGTTATGAGCCAATGAGACATATCATGGAATAAAATCGTTTATATAGTGTAAAATGAATAAAACAGTACCAAACATGATATGCACAAGATAACTTTCCTTCTACAGTAGGGGGCGCTGCTTGCAGTCAGAATATGAAGAGGGTACAGCTCTTCAATTTGAGCTTTATTTCATTAAAATATATTCAGAAGTTTCGGAGATATAGCCTTAAATATACAGTAGATAGGAAGAATGCACAACAATATAATATATATAAAAATGACATATGTTATATTGTTGAGATGTTGCCTAACAACATATATATACCAATTAGTTGAGTTTAGAAGAAAAGTGAAGAAATTCGTGTTTGAAGACATACTTTTTCTACTTAGGATGAGCGTCACGTGGTCTCATCAAGACTGCAAGGGTTATATTGCTTCATGTATAACAACAGGTACTATCTTCATTTTTTAAAATTTTTTGTTGTAATGTGTAGATTTTCTTACCATTTTATCATGTTTGCAATTCTTAGGTAGTATATTTGGTTGTTGTATGGAAAACATATACAGGGTGATGCAAAATTCAAACCCATAGTATAAAAATTTTATTTGTTTTTCAAAAATGAAGAAAGTGCGCCAATTAGCGAATGCGCTGTATGTAGTTCTGAACGGTACATGTCCTTATTCCTCGGTTGTCATTGGTCAGCCATATTGTTATGAGGCAATGAGACATATCATGGAATAAAATCGTTTATATAGTGTAAAATGAATAAAACAGTACCAAACATGATATGCACAAGATAACTTTCCTTCTACAGTAGGGGGCGCTGCATGCAGTCAGAATATGAAGAGGGTACAGCTCTTCAATTTGAGCTTTATTTCATTAAAATATATTCAGAAGTTTCGGAGATATAGCCTTAAATATACAGTAGTTAGGAAGAATGCACAACAATATAATATATATAAAAATGACATATGTTATATTGTTGAGATGTTGCCTAACAACATATATATACCAATTAGTTGAGTTTAGAAGAAAAGTGAAGAAATTCGTGTTTGAAGACATACTTTTTCTACTTAGGATGAGTGTCACGTGGTCTCATCAAGACTGCAAGGGTTATATTTCTTCATGTATAACAACAGGTACTATCTTCATTTTTTAAAATTTTTTGTTGTAATGTGTAGATTTTCTTACCATTTTATCATGTTTGCAATTCTTAGGTAGTATATTTGGTTGTTGTATGGAAAACATATACAGGGTGATGCAAAATTCAAACCCATAGTATAAAAATTTTATTTGTTTTTCAAAAAATGAAGAAAGTGCGCCAATTAGCGAATGCGCTGTATGTAGTTCTGAACGGTACATGTCCTTATTCCTCGGTTGTCATTGGTCAGCCATATTGTTATGAGGCAATAAGACATATCATGGAATAAAATCGTTTATATAGTGTAAAATGAATAAAACAGTACCAAACATGATATGCACAAGATAACTTTCCTTCTACAGTAGGGGGCGCTGCTTGTAGTCAGAATATCAAGAGGGTACAGCTCTTCAATTTGAGCTTTATTTCATTAAAATATATTCAGAAGTTTCGGAGATATAGCCTTAAATATACAGTAGTTAGGAAGAATGCACAACAATATAATATATATAAAAATGACATATGTTATATTGTTGAGATGTTGCCTAACAACATATATATACCAATTAGTTGAGTTTAGAAGAAAAGTGAAGAAATTCGTGTTTGAAGACATACTTTTTCTACTTAGGATGAGCGTCACGTGGTCTCATCAAGACTGCAAGGGTTATATTGCTTCATGTATAACAACAGGTACTATCTTCATTTTTTAAAATTTTTTGTTGTAATGTGTAGATTTTCTTACCATTTTATCATGTTTGCAATTCTTAGGTAGTATATTTGGTTGTTGTATGGAAAACATATACAGGGTGATGCAAAATTCAAACCCATAGTATAAAAATTTTATTTGTTTTTCAAAAATGAAGAAAGTGCGCCAATTAGCGAATGCGCTGTATGTAGTTCTGAACGGTGCATGTCCTTATTCCTCGGTTGTCATTGGTCAGCCATATTGTTATGAGGCAATGAGACATATCATGGAATAAAATCGTTTATATAGTGTAAAATGAATAAAACAGTACCAAACATGATATGCACAAGATAACTTTCCTTCTACAGTAGGGGGCGCTGCATGCAGTCAGAATATGAAGAGGGTACAGCTCTTCAATTTGAGCTTTATTTCATTAAAATATATTCAGAAGTTTCGGAGATATAGCCTTAAATATACAGTAGTTAGGAAGAATGCACAACAATATAATATATATAAAAATGACATATGTTATATTGTTGAGATGTTGCCTAACAACATATATATACCAATTAGTTGAGTTTAGAAGAAAAGTGAAGAAATTCGTGTTTGAAGACATACTTTTTCTACTTAGGATGAGTGTCACGTGGTCTCATCAAGACTGCAAGGGTTATATTGCTTCATGTATAACAACAGGTACTATCTTCATTTTTTAAAATTTTTTGTTGTAATGTGTAGATTTTCTTACCATTTTATCATGTTTGCAATAATTAGGTAGTATATTTGGTTGTTGTATGGAAAACATATACAGGGTGATGCAAAATTCAAACCCATAGTATAAAAATTTTATTTGTTTTTCAAAAAATGAAGAAAGTGCGCCAATTAGCGAATGCGCTGTATGTAGTTCTGAACGGTACATGTCCTTATTCCTCGGTTGTCATTGGTCAGCCATATTGTTATGAGGCAATGAGACATATCATGGAATAAAATCGTTTATATAGTGTAAAATGAATAAAACAGTACCAAACATGATATGCACAAGATAACTTTCCTTCTACAGTAGGGGGCGCTGCTTGCAGTCAGAATATGAAGAGGGTACAGCTCTTCAATTTGAGCTTTATTTCATTAAAATATATTCAGAAGTTTCGGAGATATAGCCTTAAATATACAGTAGTTAGGAAGAATGCACAACAATATAATATATATAAAAATGACATATGTTATATTGTTGAGATGTTGCCTAACAACATATATATACCAATTAGTTGAGTTTAGAAGAAAAGTGAAGAAATTCGTGTTTGAAGACATACTTTTTCAACTTAGGACGAGTGTCACGTGGTCTCATCAAGACTGCAAGGGTTATATTGCTTCATGTATAACAACAGGTACTATCTTCATTTTTTAAAATTTTTTGTTGTAATGTGTAGATTTTCTTACCATTTTATCATGTTTGCAATTCTTAGGTAGTATATTTGGTTGTTGTATGGAAAACATATACAGGGTGATGCAAAATTCAAACCCATAGTATAAAAATTTTATTTGTTTTTCAAAAAATGAAGAAAGTGCGCCAATTAGCGAATGCGCTGTATGTAGTTCTGAACGGTACATGTCCTTATTCCTCGGTTGTCATTGGTCAGCCATATTGTTATGAGCCAATGAGACATATCATGGAATAAAATCGTTTATATAGTGTAAAATGAATAAAACAGTACCAAACATGATATGCACAAGATAACTTTCCTTCTACAGTAGGGGGCGCTGCTTGCAGTCAGAATATGAAGAGGGTACAGCTCTTCAATTTGAGCTTTATTTCATTAAAATATATTCAGAAGTTTCGGAGATATAGCCTTAAATATACAGTAGTTAGGAAGAATGCACAACAATATAATATATATAAAAATGACATATGTTATATTGTTGAGATGTTGCCTAACAACATATATATACCAATTAGTTGAGTTTAGAAGAAAAGTGAAGAAATTCGTGTTTGAAGACATACTTTTTCTACTTAGGACGAGTGTCACGTGGTCTCATCAAGACTGTAAGGGTTATATTGCTTCATGTATAACAACAGGTACTATCTTCATTTTTTAAAATTTTTTGTTGTAATGTGTAGATTTTCTTACCATTTTATCATGTTTGCAATTCTTAGGTAGTATATTTGGTTGTTGTATGGAAAACATATACAGGGTGATGCAAAATTCAAACCCATAGTATAAAAATTTTATTTGTTTTTCAAAAAATGAAGAAAGTGCGCCAATTAGCGAATGCGCTGTATGTAGTTCTGAACGGTACATGTCCTTATTCCTCGGTTGTCATTGGTCAGCCATATTGTTATGAGGCAATGAGACATATCATGGAATAAAATCGTTTATATAGTGTAAAATGAATAAAACAGTACCAAACATGATATGCACAAGATAACTTTCCTTCTACAGTAGGGGGCGCTGCATGCAGTCAGAATATCAAGAGGGTACAGCTCTTCAATTTGAGCTTTATTTCATTAAAATATATTCAGAAGTTTCGGAGATATAGCCTTAAATATACAGTAGTTAGGAAGAATGCACAACAATATAATATATATAAAAATGACATATGTTATATTGTTGAGATGTTGCCTAACAACATATATATACCAATTAGTTGAGTTTAGAAGAAAAGTGAAGAAATTCGTGTTTGAAGACATACTTTTTCTACTTAGGATGAGCGTCACGTGGTCTCATCAAGACTGCAAGGGTTATATTGCTTCATGTATAACAACAGGTACTATCTTCATTTTTTAAAATTTTTTGTTGTAATGTGTAGATTTTCTTACCATTTTATCATGTTTGCAATTCTTAGGTAGTATATTTGGTTGTTGTATGGAAAACATATACAGGGTGATGCAAAATTCAAACCCATAGTATAAAAATTTTATTTGTTTTTCAAAAATGAAGAAAGTGCGCCAATTAGCGAATGCGCTGTATGTAGTTCTGAACGGTACATGTCCTTATTCCTCGGTTGTCATTGGTCAGCCATATTGTTATGAGGCAATGAGACATATCATGGAATAAAATCGTTTATATAGTGTAAAATGAATAAAACAGTACCAAACATGATATGCACAAGATAACTTTCCTTCTACAGTAGGGGGCGCTGCATGCAGTCAGAATATGAAGAGGGTACAGCTCTTCAATTTGAGCTTTATTTCATTAAAATATATTCAGAAGTTTCGGAGATATAGCCTTAAATATACAGTAGTTAGGAAGAATGCACAACAATATAATATATATAAAAATGACATATGTTATATTGTTGAGATGTTGCC
>NW_027657470.1:0-27573 GCF_964235325.1 Thermobia domestica | reverse complement strand
GACATAGACCCCCAATACTGATAGAGGTACATACTATGGTCCTAGGCTACCATACCAAATTTTTAGATTTGGCAATTTCCGAAATTTAAGGGGGGTGGTCCTATGTACCCCTGCCAAAATTTAGGGGGTGGGCCATGGTACCCCTGCCAAAATTTAGAGGGGGTGGTCCTAGGTACCCCTAGGTCATTGACCCCGGGCCAGGTCATTGACCTTTCACCCCGGTCATAAAAGAGAGTGAGGATGAGTCATTCGCGCCAACGGGGGGGCCTACTACTACCAAATATTACTATGGCTTCAGTAACTGTTTTAGCAATGTAACATCGAATATATAAGAAACATTACGGAAGCTAGATTAGATTATATGGATTAGGTTGGGTTAGGAACTGTTAAATGTTTTTTTAGAATTGAGAGAAAATAGACTAGCAAGTTTCATGAATCTAGGACAAAATCCTCCTGGACATAATCATCCTCCGGACATAATCCTCCCAGTCATAATCCATCCCTGGACATAATCTTTCCCTGACATAATTACCATTCAGCGGACATAATCTCCCTAGACTGAACATAATCCCTTTTACATTTACTAGATTAAAAATATATCTTACTTGGACGAAAGCTGAGCATAGCGCAAATGCGGTAATTGCAAAAAATGGTTTTACATAATTTATTATATAAGCAAATGATAATCAAACATATAAAATTCAGTTACGTTATTGTTTCTTACCTTAAAAGTCGAAGACAGAACTAACACTTTTTAGATGAGGAATGTCATATACCAGAAAAAATGCAGCTTTTAAAAATATCTGACCATTTCTGAAACAGACTAAATTAATTTTCAGAGCCTGTCAAATAAGTATTCAGGTATTACTTTTATTTCACTATCAGTCCACTCTACTCGCCATCGAAATCTACTCATCATCAAAGTCTACTCATATCCAGGGCCGGCGCGAGGGGGGGTCGAGCCGTGCCACAGCCCAGGGCGGCACGTCTCGTGGGCGGCAAAATTTGAAAAAGAAAAGAATACAATTAAAATATAAGGCTTCGTAATAGTCCCACATGGAAAAATAAAATTGTGTTCCCTTAGAATGTAATTAAACTCAATTCAGGAAAATACTCACTCAGGAAATTCAGAGCATTCTCCCTCATTTCCAATTATCAAACTACTAGCCGCAGGTATCTCGTTCAAGATTTCCCTTGCAGCGGCGTAGATAAGATTTTCAGCTAGGGCAGATAAGATTGTCAAGTGTCTTCTATTCAGCAATATTCTAATGCTCTACACCAATTACACAAAATGTACACTCCCACTTGAGACAGGCCGTTCTAGCCTACAGCACCTAGAGACATTTAGGTTCTAGCAGCGAGTTTTTAACCATGTCCACAAAAAATTTATTCCAATTCTTAGTAAGTAAATTGGAAGTAAAATACTGTTTTTGTTGAGAGCTGCAACATATTATACTATAATGCTAGACTGTACAACAGATATTTCTGGTACAGAGCAAAGGATCGTTCGTTTTGTACAAATTACATACATTAATGGAGCATGGCTTGTAAAAATTTGCGAACACTTTCTTGGTTACGTACCAGTAAAAGACATCACTGGTCTAGAACTGACAGAAGTAGTGATTAAACAGCTAAAAGAAATGAACTTCTATCGAAGACATGAAGGGCCAAAGATGTGACAATAGTTCCAATATGAAAAGCAAAAATAAATTCCCAGGCCCTCTATGTTCCTTTACTAAATTTTGTCGTTAACGATGCGTTCCCGACATCTCAGTCCACCGTTTCATTTTTTTTTGTATAGTTAAAAAAAAGTTTATGATTTTTTTTCTGCGTCAGTTCAATATTGGACCATACTAAAGGAACATATTAGCAGCCTCACATTAAAACCATTCAGCACCACAAGATGGGAGAGCCGAGTTGATGCTCTGACTCCACTTAGATATCAAATAGAGGTTTATGATACCTTACTTTAAATAAGTAACGACAATAGAATAAATAGAATGACCGCGCATGATGCTCTGTGTATAGCAAACCAGCTGCGTGGCTTTACTTACCTTTGCTCACTCGTTATCCGGTATGACTTTTCACTCCACATAAACATAGTAAACAAAAGTATCCATGTGTTGGATGCAGTCGGGTTTCTTCAAAATATATCTAAGTACTTTGAGAGGAGCAGAAATTATGCAAAGTTCAACTTTACTTAGTTGATGCGATGAAGTTGACATCAGCATTAGATATGGATGACCTACGGATAGGTAATGCAGTGCAAGCTCGAAGCCGAAAGAAGAGACGATTTCAGTACGAGCCAGAGGATGAAGCTATTGAAGATCCACATAACAAAATACAAGATCGATTTTTATTACAAATTTCTAGACGTGATTGTGTTAGCTTTAAGAGAAAGGTTTGAGCAACTTAAACATTACTGCGAGTATTCTTTACGATATAAGTACTCTGAACGATATGCCACCTGAACTTTTGTCTGAAAAGTGCCTGCATTTTAATACGCAAAGAATCGAAAGATATTAACCCCAGTGATTTGAAAGACGAACTGAAACTATTAACCGCTATAATTAAGCCTAAAAGTTCATCAAAAGAGACTAAAATTAATTAAGGAATATGACTTTGCTCCCTATGTCGGTGTTGCAGTTATGGTTTTGTTTACCTTACCAGTAACCGTGGCAAGTTGAGAAAGAGAAAGAAATTTTTCGAAACTTACTCTAAGCTTATTAAAAACTATCTACGTTCTTCCATATCTGAAACACGTTTGAGTGGTCTGGCTGAAACATTGGACTACGCGAATGTGATAAAGGAATTTGGTCTTTCCAAAGCAAAAAAAAAAAAAAAAAAGTTTTCTCAATTAAAGTATGTTAAATTTGTGTATTTCTATTGTGTTTTAGTACATAATAAGTCTTAAGCTAATTACTTACTTTTGCCGTAATACTATATGATCTTTCTGCTCCATGCTATATTGGAAACATCTTTTGATATAAAATAAGCTTAAAAATTAAAATTCTTAGTCGGACTAAAGCATATATTTAAAAAATTCTGTATGCCCTGCTGTATATCACGTACAGCGAAATCGAGCATACTGAACATTGTGACATGTATGGAGTCGTTTAAATATTACATAAGCATTCGAGAGAGGTAGTTCAATTTTTTTGTTTAATTTTCCTTTTCATATATGTTTTTAAATATGGTATCTTACTTTTCTTAATAGCTGAACGTCTTCTGTCAAAATAAGGTTTGTGGATTAAAGGGGCGGCATTTGAAAGTACCGCCCAGGGCGGCAAAACTGCTAGCGCCGGCCCTGCTCATATCAAATGTATAATCATATCAAATGTATATATATTATTTCTTTTTACAATAATCCACCATTAATCCTCTAAACAGAGGTCACAATCTCAACATTCAGACTTAACACATACGTTTCTTACATGCGAATTCTATAGACTGTAACAATCAGCATCAGTTACACTGAAGAAATGTTTAGAAATGTACATTTAAAAAGGTTCTACACCTTGTATACTTTTGGTAAATCATGAATAATGCGTTAATTAGCTAATAAGTTGCTGTACAGTTTTGATAAAATATAAAGCAAAACATTCAATCATTATCACGATACAGCATAAGCTGACACACTATCTCAAAAATTCCCGACACTATGGCCTACAGCTTTGAGAAATTGGTTTACATCAATCTCTTTACGCCTATACCTGTTGCAAACGTCGATTAACTGGCGTTGATAAGGAAGTTTCTTCTTTACAGCAGCATTCCTTTTGATAGCAAACTACGGACGCAGCGTCTGCGTCGCATTGGAGCGCATAGATTAATCTCCATATACTGGGCTGAAAATACCCAATTGTCTTCTTTATTTTATTATTCCAGCCTTCGCTGATGTTGTTTGTCCTTCTTTCCCCGTTGATTGTAGAATCATACACATTCCATATACATGGAGGGAACTATGGAGGTATCCTCTGCAAGCGGATAGTATCATCTGTTGGGAATTTTCGGAACGATCCAGTTACGTACGTTACATCAAAATATCGTAGTTTTCTCTTCTCCCTCTTCTGGAGAAGTTTCGACTAAGTGTCGCATTCCAATCCCAACATCATCCTCTGGAAGAAACGCAAGGGCATCGACTTTCCCAACAAACAACCTAAACTCACGATCATTCTTATAATGGCTCACCAATCCTAATTCTTGCACTTTGCGCCAAGTAGATTGTCGTAAATGAACAAAACACCCATGAATTCTTACATTTTTGCCAAACACTTCAGCAGCAGCGTTCATTGCAGCAATTTCAAAGTCCATAACAATTAACGAACTAGTTAACTCCAGGCCTTGCCGAGAACAGTGATTCAAAAGTTCACTAAATAATTCGCGATATGTCTCCTGATTCTTTTTCTTCAAAAGAGCGTATACTACTGGAATAGGCTTTTCATTGACTTTAATATGGATGGTATATAACTGTCGGAGTCCTTTTGGTGCCACTTGAAAACTCCCATCCACATACCAAGTACTGTGCTTACTTAATTCTACCAGTATACCTTGTTGTGCAAACATTATCACCCTATTCTCACTTTCAGTCCCATTATCATAAAGAAGAAAAGGCTTCTCTGTTCCAGTTGTTTCCCACCGTCCTTCAATATGGAAGTCCTTCAAAGATGCTTGTTCCTCTGGATATTTCTTACATCGCCTACGTCTTAAGATAAGCTTTATAGTCTCCTCAGCAGGCAAGGAAGATTTCGCAAAGCTAGCTAGACACTCCTCGCACACTTTCGGAATATACGACAGACGAAACATCTTGAGAAATATTAACACGGCCCTTCATAACTAGCAGGGTTTTGCAGACCTAAAATATATATTTTTAAAAATAAAATAAACATTAAATAAGTACTAATATAAAAGTACTTTAATTGAGTACAAGCTAGTTGAAAAATTAAAAACACGTTCAAGGATAATTATAATTTAGCGTTAATTTAGGAAATAGGTTATTCAGATTCGATATAAAAGTAATGGGAAACATGTTAGATATACAAAAAAAGAATCAATTTCATTCAAATTACTTAATTAAGTACAAGCCAGTTAAAAAGTTACAAAAATAAAAACTTTCAAAGATAATTATCATTTAGCGTGAAACTAGAAAATAAGTTATTCACATTCTGCATAAAACTAATGGGAAAACATTTTAGAAATACATACAAACGTATTACTCAACTCAATTTATGTTTCGTCTGATCAATGGTTATGCAGGATTGTCTTCAACACACGCGTTTATTTCCTGATTCGTTGTTAGAGATTTTCTGCAGTGTTCTTTTCGTTTTCGAACGCATGTCCAACAAAGGTTGCCATTATTTCCTTCTTTTTGCTTGGTGAATAAAAACCCTTCATGTATAAGCTTATGTCTACCTTTATTTGTTTTATAACTTATGATGATTAGCACACTATTAACTTATGGCTTTCACGTTTCAGAAACCACAAATTACAGCGAAACACTCTGTTTAAAAATATTTTTTTAAAAAAACTTAATGCGCCGAATAACTTTGACAACAGATATTTAAATTCTTGAAAAGTGAAAGGCCACGCCCCCACCGTCTACCATTGGTTCTAAAGAGCCAATCAGAAGCTGAACAACAGACAAACTATTTCTACAAATAGACTTTTAATTGTCCTCAAACATCTTTCACTTTCCCTCGTTCAATATATCCAGACAACAAAAATTATACATTTAAAATAAAAGAAAAATCCGCCCCGGTAATTTTGACTGTCAAGGGGGAAAATGTCCAAGTACAATTTTTTGGTAGGGAGGATTATGTCCTACAAGAATATTTTGTAGGGGGGACATCGTCCTATCTGAACGAAAAACCTTAGGGGGATTATGTCTGGGGAGGATTTTGTCCAAAAAGCATTCAGTGGCGGCTCGTGAGGGATGTCACACTGGTAAAAAATAAAGTCTTATCGCTTGAAATTAAGGCAATAAAGGTTAATTAGTGTATGAAACAATTAGTTCATTAATCAAGTCTTCTCTTAGTTTCAAGAGAAAAAAGCTTAATTTTTTGGGTGTGTGATGTCCCTCACGAGCCGGCTCTGATATCATTGCTTGCCTAAAGTACAATTTCACCACTCGCCCCTGAATAATGGCTCTACCACATGTAGAAATAATTAAAATTTTATTTATTTCTCTTGCATTAGTTATAACTATCCATAACACAGTAAAAGAAAATAAACAACTCTTCAGTAGCCAAACAATAAAGAGGATCCGAATAGTTGTGTCTACCTTTCGTGATCCCACTGTTCAGTATTTAATTTAGTCCGCTGGGGCATTGAATTTCTCTACATCTTCCTGCATGTTATTAAGAGAACATTCATTTACTAATTTTACTATGTTTCGTAAGCATTGAATAATTTTTCTAGGTAATTTTCTTGGATCATAGTTTTTAAATTGAGGAGGTAAATTTACTCACTTATTGTCAAATTTCGTATGCAGTCAGCGGGGATTTGGGGTAGCCTCATACACAGATTCTAATAAAAGTTCCAAATTTCTTAAGAAAGCTATAGTGAGACAAACTTTATTAAAATTGTCGTGTAGAAGTTAAATTCACTCTCACATTCTCGGCTGAGTCCAAACCGAAGCGTTGGATGTGTGAGGAATCTGAGAAAGGTACTTCGTATATCGTAGCCTATATTTCACTAAAATCGAACATAAAGTGTGTTTGTCTGCACACGATAACTCTTCTAAAACTTATCAGATATTAATGAATCTTGGTACGTTCCTTTCTCCAACCTTCTGAAATAATGCAATTGTCTGGGATTGCAACACCGATGTAAAATAGCCTATGTGTCGTGTTGTAAGTTTTTACTACATTCAAAACGATCTAGTACTGTAAATTTCGTTAAAAATTATTTTCATTAAACATTACGTACATTTTGATTAAGGCATCTCAATAATTTGTATTAGTTAGGTTTGAAGGCGATAGTGATAAATGCATGAAAGGGAATAAGTTCTCCAAAACTTCAGGAATTTCTTCCTTTAAATAAGTTTATAAGAAAATAATTTTCATCGACAACATTCTCCAAAATTATTAGATTTTGATGCAATATGACGTATAAAGGTTTTACAATTGTTCCGACTGCATGGAGTGTAAGGGCAAGGACATAAATAAAATTCCCCCAAGATATTTAGAAAATAATTTCCGGAATAACTTATATGGAAATTATTCGAATTTAATGCAATCTGGTGTATATATTGTTTTGAAGATTTCCTGTTTGAAATTAAAATAAGTCGAGAATGGAAATTAATTTATCCAAATCAGTGATAAACTACTCCTCACTCTATTTGAAACTATGCTCGCCGGTACCTTTAGTAATATATTCTATTCTTGTACAATCATCACCATGGCTTGGTTTTATAATTTAAAAAAAAAAATGTGTAATGAAATACCCCTCCTACTGAAATGTTTTTCGTTCCTAAAGAAAAAGAACAACTTCCGTAACATACTGATATTTTGTAAACAGTAGAGTTTTATACAATAGAATGTATATTTTTTAAGTTTCTTTTTGATTCAGCTTAAATTCTATCATGAAGAATTAGAATGAACTTATCCTAATGGAGCTAAAGTAACCCATCGTATATCATGCCAAAGGTTTCATAATTACCAGAATTCTTTGAGTTGGAAACCAGTCAAGGATGAGGAAATAAATTCACCTTCCTCCATTTTGAAATCAATTAAACCTAGTATCGTTGGATTTTGATAAAATTTGAAACTTTTTTAAAAATTTGAACCACAGTTTTTCTGCTTGGAGCTGATATCGGCCAAGAATGACAAGCGAAATACCCATCCACTCTTTCTACGATAGCTTTCACAATAAAAATAATAATAATTACTCATCGCGAATTCATTTCATTTCGTGAAGAAAAATGTTGCATATACTTTTCCTTGGGTTTCCCAGTGAGATCTATGGTATACATCATTTCAAAGATTAGAGAGCAAATTCATCCCAACTTAAAGTATTTATCACGGTAACTTCGATCAGATTTTATAGCCTATGGGACCCAGAGGTACAATGCTAGCTCGCAAAAGTTCTCCACTGACTTCTGTGCTTAGCCAACTGGATTCAGTTTCTACTTAGTATTCCTATTTCTGTGGGACCCAACTTATTCTATTGTCCTCCAATCTACACCTAGGCCTTTCTAATGGTCGTTTTCCGATTGGATTTCCAGTTAAAACTTGGAAAGCTTTATTTTTTTTTCATTCTGGCTACATGATTGCCCATTTGCGCCTCATAGACTTGATGTCCCAAACAATGTTTGGTAAACTCTATAAACCATTCTCGGACTGGGGAGTATAGGGCCTCCGTAGGAGCCTCACTTGCAGGGTGTGGAGTGCAGGGGAGGAAAAGAGAAATCTCCATATTAAACTCATATATAAATCTCTCTCTTACTATCCCTTTCCTTACAGGAATGTTGTATCATCCAAATTTAAAGAAAATCAAAAGATATGCCAAATAAAATAATAGAAAATACTGAAATTTAAATAAAAGTTGGTAGAGCTAAGATTTAAAAAAAAATTAAAAATCTTTTATATAATTTCTATAATGCCATTCCCGTAAGTGTGAGTTCCTTATTTAAAGTCATGTAGCCCCTTTCGGACTTTCTTTGATATGTGGACTTACGCATGAATTATCTGCCACCTTGGTTTATTAAAGAATAGGTGTGTGATTACCTTACTAGTTTAAAACATCTGATATTAAAGAACATGGAATCCAGCAAACCTGCAAGAAACAAACAAATTATCCTGGTACTTACCATACCAGCCGAAATTCCGTTAGGGAAGGTTATAACTCCATGTAGTTTAAAAACACTTTTATTTTAAACACAACACTTAATCACTTAAACCACAACACTAAATTGATATCGATATAAGATATGCTCACAGTTGAACTAAAATAATTTTAAAGAAAACTATTTTATGATTTTTTTTATCACTAGTTCATAGTTAATAACATGTATTTGTATTCATGGCACAGTTCATCTTGTTTAATTTTCATGTAGGTATGTCCGTTACTTCACAGCGTTAATCACAATTTTAGTGTCTATTCTTTCATGTTGATAGTATTCTTTTAGAACGGTTTCCGTAGCATCCTAAAGTAGATTAAGTACTTGGTGCCTGATTATAACTTTAAGTCCACTACTTTGTAACCACTTCAAACTTGGTTTTAGTTGCACTTCTATCTCTCTCTCTCTCTCTCTCTCTCTCTCTATATATATATATATATATATATATATATATATATATATATATATATATATATATATATATATATATAAATGGTTTGTTGCTACATACGTAAGATGTGTGTATTCGTTACCAGTATTGTCAGATTGGATCTCAAAATGCACATAGTCTAGAAAACTGACACAGTTTAGTTAACTTATTTTGAACACCAATGGTGCAACTTATCGCACTTAATTAAGTTCACTTTGAAAATAAATATATGCACCTATCTTCCAATTCAACTAACTCTGTTGAATCTATAGTGTTCATGATGAAAATAACTATTTTCACACGAGCAGCAACTTCACAGACCCGATCTAAACGCCAACTGCCTTGTTCTTCTCCAGAATTTCGGTTTTGTAAAAGGGGTTTGACGCACAAGAGTCGTGCTTCGCCTCAAAGCTATTGGCTTTTCAATAGAGATAACCTTTTCTATTGTCCATTTACCTACTAACGGAACTTTGCAAGGAAGTATGCTTATTTTTATTTACATTGACTTTATACGCAAATAATTCACTTCTTATAGATTGTCACCTCGTTTCGAATCAAGCACTAAACTCTGCATTCTTTGGCCTTTCATTAGATACCAAATATGTTATAGTCCCCTTCTGATATAACCTTAAAATTTTGCATTTAAAATAGGCCGGTTAATATATTTTTCACCACCTGACATGTTCTTTTCTTGTTTGTCTAGTCATTGGTGTCCTCTAGCGGAAAGAATTCATAATGTCACGGACAACCATAATAGTTCGGAGTTTTCTGCTTCCGCGTGACAATTTTACAAATTATTAATTATAGAATGAAATTAAACATACATCTACTTTACTTACAAGTATATACATATCTTTGCTACCATATACATATGTGGTATGGAGTTGTCATCCTCTATTAACTTTATTTGAAACAATTTCTTAGGGTAAGGATTCCCAGTCTTCGTCTGTTCCCAGCAGAAAGCCAAAACTCCACCCCTCCAATACCAGATAGTACTTTTTTTTTTCTCACGGCTAAAAGAAAGTTTTATGATACGATATACGGAAGGACGGAAAAGGTAAAACAAACAATAGGGGTACGCGTAGCTTTCCAATACATAATTGACTCTTAAACACACTAATTCCTACATATTTTAATTATTATTATTATCTGACATTACAAACTGCTTCATCTGGTAAACCTGGAACGAACTCACAGCCTGTTTTGCTAGATTCGCTACGCCAGCTAGAATTCTTGTGAAATCGGCGGTTATCCTTAAATTTTCACACCTCTTTGTCCTTCTGTTTTCATATCTATGTGTTAAATTTTGACAATAGACAAATATCCGACCTTCTGTCGCCTTTTCGGTAGTGTTACCACTCAGGGTGTTTTATGTTTTTTTTTAGTTCTATACAGTATTCTTATAGCTGCTTAACAGAAATAAAACAGTAATTTTTAGTTTCAACTCACAATATAGTTGGCTAGGCTGACCAAGCATAGGTGACTGACCTTTTGGAGCTTAGTTGTCTTCTACAAGTTTGCGTTAAAAAAAATCTAACTTACTAGAGTCTATCTTTCTATATACGAAATCCAATATCTATAGTTACATTCTCGATATAAATTATAATATTACCAATACTTAAGAAATAAAAATAAATATGATTCTAAGTTAATTAATAATATAAATAATATATGAAAATAAAGAAAACCATTTCCATTTTGATATGCAAATTAATGATAACATTTAAATATACTACTATATAAACTTTACTAATAAAAATAATGTAAGACTGCGTCGTACAAGAGAACCCATCTTCCTTTCCCATGTAGCATGTAGGAGCCTCACAAACTATACTAAGTTTGAACAACGTTTAGCAGAAGAGGTACAGCTATTTTTTCTTTAAAAAAAAATAGTTACAATTTCGGTAGTTTCTGTTTACATTAGTTAAGATTAGGTTAGTTTATGTTAGATTATATTAGTGTAGGGGTCTAGCATAATTTTCAAAAAGAGATATAATTTCGCTTATTTCTATTAATATTATGTTAGTTTAGATTAGTTCAGGCTAGTTTAAGTTAGTTTACTTTAGTTTAGGTTAGATTTGGTTACGTTATGTTAAGTCTAAGTACTTGCATTTTCCATTTCTCCCGTAAGTTTTGTACTTTTAACGTACTTCTGAACAACTTCTGCTAAACATTTACCCTAATTTTCATCTTTTTACTTTATTTTTTATTTTTGGGTAAACGGCACCTGAACGGGATGTATTATTATTTCCATGATCTTCAAATACACTTTCAATAATTAGTCAGGTTTCTAGCTCAGCAATCCACTATCGCTCTTCAGATCTCTCAACAACTGGTGTTTCATGGTTGAATGAACATAATTTTTTTTCCTGAAACCAGCATTGCAACCTTCTGTCTTAAGATAAAAAAAAATTAAATTTAAATCTTTAACAGAATAAGGAGATATCACTAATAAGTTTAATTTCGAGAGTATACTAAGTAATACAAAGTACATCGCACATAATCTATAAACAGGAATCAGTTATATTAAATTATTATCAAAGAATATATATGATGCGTTACGGATAAGAGCAAACTCGCCGGCGATTATTATTATTATTATTATTATTATTATTATTATTATTATTATTATTATTATTATTATAGGTTTTGTTTGGAAATTCCAAGGTGGGCGCTCCCGTTTCCACAGCCCCACTTTAAAACTCATAACTTTGTATCGGAAATGGTACAAACGAAAATTTTTGCGGTATATTCCGGCACAAACGTAGCACAAATGATTGGCATAGGTTTTGTTTCGAAATTCCGAGGTGGGGGGCTGGCGAAATGTACCTCCATTACTCTGCCTTCTAGATCCGCCATTGCTTATATGTCAATTATACCAATGAGAAAATATAATTATATCAATTTACTAAGTTATTATGATATTAAATGATCTTTTGTGTTCATTTGTTTGGAGTTTAATGTTGTCTTTCAGGAGCGAGTCTAATGAGACCTCTCTCGCCCCTAAGGAGAGACCACTTACCACTTGATCCAAGGATCACAAACAGAGGTACTTGGCAACCCTTCCTTTTTATCCAGGTGTGTGTGAATCTTAACGATAATGAGATCTGATAAGATCGCAGTGCAAATACTGTGGCAAAATCATGGCAAACAACATCAAAATCGAGTCGTGGCAAACAACACTAAAATCGAGTCGTGGCAAACAACACGCCACCATTTTAACTGCATGCATTGCAAGGTTTGTTAATCCGTAAACAAACTATACGCTTTATTATGTCAAAATCTAGCAATTTTGGCGACCATCTTCATAGAAAATTATTTTCTTATTATATTATTTAAAATATGGAAATCCCAAAGTCTGGGGTATTTGTTCCCATTTACCCTCCTATTTTCAATCGCAACAAATGAGGTTTGTTCGAATGCGATAAAGAAGATAAATGTACACATAGTCTATTTTAATAAAATTGAAAAGTTTATTCGCTGGGTTTCACTGAAAAATTATTTTGTATGAGCATGTTCGAACGTGCAACATGGGGTAGAATTTACCCCCCCTTTTTTTAACGTAAACTTGATTTATTGCAACCCTAAACAACATAGCTATTTCTGCAAGTTGAGGGAAGTATCAATAAAATCGCATGTCGAAACTACCTTTCCTCCATATTTTTTAAAATAAAAATTTGTTTTCCACATTATTCTTGGATTATTAGATTTAAATATTTATTTATGAAATATAAGCAGAATAACCTGAGTCGTTTGTGATAAAACTGATTCACATTTGAAAAGATAGTCGAGAAAGATGTCACTCGCAAGAGTTAACTAATTCTGAATTATTTAAAGTTTCAAGTCTTGGCTCCTATCATTCCTAGGAAGTTAATAATAATAATAATAATAATAATAATAATAATAATAATAATAATAATAATAATAATAATAATTATAATAAAGACTCGCCGGCGAGTTTGCTCTTATCGGTAACATATCATATATATTCTTATTTTTTTTTTATCTTAAGACAGAAGTTGCAATGCTGATTTCAGGAAAAAGATTAAGTTTATTCAACCATGAAACGCCAGTTGAGAGATCTGAAGTGCGATAGTGGCCTGCTGAGCTAGAAACCTGACTAATTATTGAAAGTGTATTTGAAGATCATGGAGATAATAATAATACGTCCCTTTCAGGTGCCGTTTACCCTTATTTTTTATTCTGCTTATTGTAATGACACTCTATTTCCAGCTTCATTTACGCGTGGTAAGGGGCCAAGTGTGAGGACGTATTCTGTATCTTTATGGTGTTGCAATAACACGTCAAACGAATAACAGAGGGCCTCAGCAGGACTTTATAAAAGTCAGTTCCTTTCGACATTCATGGGACTCCAATATACATTAGCCAATATGATGCTGAAGCCCCATTCTTCATATTGTTGAAATATATTCTTACTATGCCCCAAACAGGACTTTATAATAATGTGAGTGGGACCCCAAGACTACATTCAATGCGGGAGCAACCGAACACTGTGAACGAAACAAATTTTAACGAGGAACTATGATTCAACACAGCAGACATGTTTTATCTTACTTTCCATGTTATTCAATATTCATTGTTTATTTATTTAAAGAAGGGCCCGGAAAGTAGCGGTCCGTACGGACGCGTGCCGGACTCGGGCCTACAAAACATATATCACTTCGGACCCTGACCGGGCTCGGCACGTAAACTTTTAAATATATAACCATATTTCTCGGGACTTTTCGGACCTAGTTATGCAAATATACTGCACAACGATATTTATTGCACCATTTTCTCTGGATAACTTTAAAAGCACAACTGCAAATTTAAACCTCTATTTGCGGAAAATAAAAATTCAATTTTGCTTTAATTAGTATGTTTATGTAATTCGCGTTTATTTCGGATTCATTTGATTATCACACGAGCTCGGGCCTAAATGCTAAAACATATTTTGGACTTCGCTCGGGCTCCAAATTTAAAATTCACGGGCCGGGCTAAAAGTTCCGGCACGTGCAGACCTCTATCGGCTGGTATCCCTATCATCCTACCCTGGCCAGTTGAAGCCTGCTATAAACTATGCAGTTCCTCGTTATGAATTTTTCACAACTCCCCATCTCCGTTCCTCTTGGGTCTGAATATTCGTCTCATGATTGTATTCTCAAATACTTTAAGTCTGCCTTCCCTAAGAGTAAGCGGAGCATGTTTCGCAACCATACAGTATAACAGCATGATTATCATAAAATTTAATTTCTTCCTGGTAATGGTTTTAGTCTTGAATAATAATAATAATAATAATAATAATAATAATAATAATAATAATAATAATAATAATTATAATAATAATAATAATAATAATAATAATAATAATAATAATAATAATAATAATAATAATAATAATAATAATAATTTTCATGGAGGAAAGCGTGTAGAGATGGCACACAACAACTCTGCACTTGAGTGACGTAATGCTGTACGCGATTTGGCTCCCATCTGACCGTGATTTAGGAGGCAGAAAAGTGAACTTATCAGCGTTGCCAACTGAAATAAATATTCGCCATGAATCTAGAAATGTGAGGTATTATTCATAACTTGTATGTTGTACTAGATCATTACTATTAATAATAGACGTTGCATTCCACAAGTAAAAATGAAATGTCAATTTTTTTTTATCTTTGTGTATGCGTACATAAAGGAAACACTCACCTGCATTTCTTCTATTCCGGATAAGTCACCGTCAGTATCCTCTTCTGAATCACTATTTCTATCACTATCGACACCACCGAGACTGATAACGACCCTCTCAGCAATTTCATCCTTAATGTCTTCTGCTTCCCAATACTGAATTTCAATTTGCTTCACGTGATTACAAACTGATATCCATTCGTTCCTCCCGGTTTGGCCGAACCTATTTTCACAGAGTTTTTTGAACATCATTAATTTTGAAAGTTGTGTTTCATGACGCAACCCATCCTTTCGATCTTTTTGTGCTTCACTTTGGGGTTTATAATATTTATAGTCACGTTAATTCACTACAAAACATACCGAGACACCTACAAACTATTACACTAGCCTATCCACACTACACTGGACCGGAATACGATAATAACACCCTCGTAACAACAAACACCTTATTGTCTATCTACCAGAATACTACACGAAACCCAGCCAAAGAACAAGCCCAACAAGCACAAAATCTGAATTTTTGTGTTTTGTAGAACTAAAATACTATGTGTATATATTCTTTTGTGTGGATATATTTGTAGGAGTTCTTTATCGTTTTATTTATGCCGGCACGTTCAGGTATTTGATACATTCAGTTATTCTTAATTTTAATAATTGATTTCAAATTTTCTTATACTTTGGTTAATTAACGCTATGATATGGAAGATAAAAGATCTTTTTTAAAAAAAAAAAATCGGGAGCAGTACTACGATCAGAAGTCTAAGTAGGGAAATGATATATAATATCAGAGCTTGCTTTGAGAAAGAAAGAGCAAACGATGGACTATTGTTATCAATTGTACCAATTGCAAAAATAGTGGAGAGGATGCTTTGCAAAGAGGCAAACATTCAGTAATAAACAAATTAGTTCTTTTCTTTTTTAAACGATTTAGAATCTACTACTGAGAAGTTTGGATAATCGCGGTTGGCAACATATCTTGCGCATGCGTAGTATCAACCGTTTCCTCTAATTTTCAGTAGCGTAGCGTGGTATTCTGAAATGGGGATGCCAAAGTTAGTCACTTGTGCGATACAATACTACTAAAAATCAGCAATATATAGCTATACCGATGGGAAATATAGGGTTGTAAAAAATTTAGGGGGGAGGCTCCCTAATTGGTGGCCTAGTGGGGCATACAGAAGCAAATGCGTGGATTACGTCAGATGCCAATAAGCAATTGTCTCAGCTTCTTACCACTACCGTGTGACAAGAAAACTCGGCTCCGCTGTTGTATGAACATTGTTTCCAGTATAGTTCCTTTATTTCTTTCTCGTGGACAGCTTCTTTCTCCGCATACCATACTTTAATCTCGTTCTTTAAGAAGTCGCCCCTAGATATTTGTCATCTTGAGTCCGGAACTCAGACACCCATTCGTGAATATGGGCCTGAGTGTATACGTATATCATTTGAAGATGCAAATAGAAATCACTTAAACCAACTCTGGGGACCTGTTTCTGTGTATGTATTTCGTTGTCAGATATCCAGATACTGAAGGCAGGGGCGCAAATTTGTCTTCAACATTCGGGGAACGGGTAAGACCGTTCCCATTTTTTTAAAGCGATGTTCAAAATATTTATGAAGTTGAAAAACAATGCTGTGGAGGATCAGAGTTGTCTTCAACATTTGGAGGAGGACAAATTTGAGGGAGGAGGACATACTTGAGGCTTACTCTGGGGGAGGGGTGATGAAACTCATATTACGGTAGATGAATCTGATTTCTGAGGTGAACGTGTATATTATATACTAGACGATGTAGATGAAATTGTGATACGTACCAAGTGCCGTGAACACATTCTGAAATCTATATACATGCATATTTATAATTGATATGTTTCTATTTACGCATCCACAATGATCTACATTAAAATTTTAGGACACTTGTTTTGTAATAATATAAATAATGACTTCCCCAAAACTATGAAAGAAAATCAACTATGTATGGCGCAACAATACTCTTATTTGAGCAAAATTATGATGATCGCAATAGCATTATACGAATCGTTACAGGAATTAAACAAATAGTCGAAAATAGACTAACTTAATTAATGACAATGAAATATTAAAAAAAAAACACGATTCTTTTTTAAAAATGAAACAAGTCAAGGGACCTAAATTTCATCCCACTTTCCTTTGTGGCACTCGGATACAAATCATCACAATTTCAAATCGGATGGAGGGGACATGTCCCCCTCATCTCCTCAGAATGTGCCAATGACTGAAGGGCCCAAGCAATCTTTGCAAGGGGCGGAAATGCTGGCTCTCTTGGTCTACCATTTTGGTGACCGTGATTCTACAGAATGTTTTATATTTATGCTTGTGTGTGTGAGCTCCCTCAAAGAGTTTCTGGCCACGCCACTGGACATACTTTTGTATTTATGATGAAGATTAATAGTTTGCCTTTAATTACGATTACAATTACGATGCATTTAATTACAATTAAAGTATAACTATTTTTATACTATTATTTACAAAACCGACATGCTTCAAAAAGGCATTGAACTAGCCATTTCTGTTTTGTTCTATGTCCTTGATGTTAGCGCTCGTACGTTCTGTACAGAAACTAAAGCTTAGTCCAAAATAGATAGAGTTGGAAATACTTGAAGATATGCCAGCGTATATCTAAAGCAAAATGTAGAGTTGCAAGGGATGAAGAGAGTTAAGAAAGCAAGTAGTTGCGCATGCGCACTCGACAGAAAGCAGACAAAAACCCCGTTTCTTGCAGTAGGCCTGGATGCCCAAGGAACATAGCATACGACAAGAGAAAAGATAGAAAATGTGCATCTGAGTGACGCGCATGCGTACGTTCCGCTTATCAAAGTGAGGCTAGAGAGCATATCCAGAAGATTGCAGTGGAAATGATTGTGATAATTAAGAGCAAACAATTTATATACAATGAAATACGTACTTTTTCTTATTAACAGGGGATGCCGGGCATACCGGCGTTCCCTTACGCTACGCCGCTGCTAATTTTTATCTCACTCGTTCGGGAAGTAACGGTTTCAAAGTGCAAAGTTAGCTTGCCCCGTGTCTACTTGGTTCGAAGATAAAAAAATAAATCTATTCGTTGGGACGACAATTGGTAAACAGTAAGACGCTGAAGATATTGGTGCTGTCGAATTTTTCTGACATTTGCGGTTTTCGGTTTTTGAGAAAACCGGTTTTCTGAAAACCGAATATCAAATGCGTTTTAAAACCGAAACCGCAAAAGCTGTTTACCCAACTGAAAGCGCAAAACGGTTTTCTAAACCGACATTCCGGTTTTATGAATTTTCACTTTTTTCAAAAACCGGTTTTCGGTTTTACAAAAACCGATTTCGACAGCACTAATAGATATCAAATTGAAAAGAAAAACATCATTCGCTTTTACAATACATAGCATTACTAGTTAGAAGGAAACCAACTAACTCTGTTTCGTTTGTTTATTTTTTCCTCCTCTATTGTTTTTCTATTTATTTTGTTGGTAAGCTTTTATTTTGCAAACTAACGTACCCTGTTCTTCAACCACCTAGGGCGGAGTGATGAACAATGCCGGATATTCCGTAGAAGTCTTCAGAAAAATTGCAGAGTGGAATAAATCGCAAAATGATGCTATGCCTAATATCGGAAATGGATATGTGGATTTTGCGTCGCGTTCATGGAAACCATTAAAGAAAGAGTCCCTATAAGATAAAAATCTTCTTTGGAGTATGCATGCAGAAAATTAGTATACTATTGTCCGTAGGTAGGACTATATCTGTTGCATGAGAAACTGGAAATTCACTTTCTCCTGAATAACTTTGGGGTCCGATAAGGTATGTGTTTATCCCTTCAATTTTCCTAGTGAAGATTTCCAGATTCAAAGCTTTCTAAGTAAACATCAGATGACACGAGTCCCGTCGTTTTACAAGGATCAGATCCAGCAACTGGAACGCAAATTCTGCGTTGCGTTGACGAATAAGGCTTGAAAATAGCACATTATGCTTCCCAATATGCATATTTTATTTGGTAGCGACTGCATCCACACCCAGGTACTAAATTATTGTGAAAACTGGATCGTGATTGTTGCATTTCTAGCCAATAGCTACTCGTACATCAGTTTTAGTGACGCCAAAAGGGAAAACGTCATAAACAAGTTGTAACATGCTTTCTTATTGGGTAAGGAGATTAAGTAGTGACTGTCTGCTATGTGTTGAAATGTAAATTAGCGCAGCGCACGAAAGAAACTTTTGCATGCACAGATCAACATACCCTAACGGACGTTTGAGTATGAGTCGGTTGAATTTCATGGTAAGCAAATAAAATTCGAAGTTCCGCTTAGTAGTAGATTTTTTTTATCTAGGTGAATTTATTATTATCGGTATGTTATTTAATAACAGAACCATATTTTCTTGAATGTAGCAGTGATTTTCTTAAACATATTAGGTAGGCCTATGTTATGTGATGTACTGATTTACTATTTAATTTATTTAACAACGAGATTAGGTGCAGAATATAAATTCCAATTATTTTTGGAGTATGTTAAGCAGAAGAGGTCCAGAAACATGTAAAAAACAAAATTTACAGGAGAAATGAATGATGCAAGTACTTAGACGTAACATAACGTAAACAAATCTGTTGTAAGCTAACCTAAACTAATCTAGGCTAGTGTTTAGCTTTGGGCTCTAGGCTAGGTTTTTAACCGACATTTTTACGATATTCTATTCACATTGGTTTGGCTTAGATTAACAGCATTTAATTCAGACTGTATTGCCGAACGAGCGTTAGCGAGTGAAGGCGGGTTAGACCCCGCAAGGCACATTCTCTTCTGTCTTCTTTAGTGTTGGCCCCCTATTACTGAGCAAATACCCTAATCTACTAGCAGAAATAAGCGAAATTCTATCACTTTTTGGGAAGTTATGCTGGATCCCTAAACTAACATAATATATCAAACTAATCTAAACTAACCTAATGTGGACAGAAATCAGCAAATTTTTTTTTTTTTTTTTAAGGAGAAAGAGCTGGACCCTTTCTGCTAAACGTAGGCCTTATTTTTTTAACCTTCACTGGAAGCAATTTGTTTATATTTCGTGGCATCGATTTGTGGTACCTTCGAAACCTGTCTAGTTTGTGTTAACTAAGAATTAGGTTACTATCATACGTTACGGACAATATAGGTACTGGTTAAGAATAGTCCGTCATAGAAATTGTGATTATAGATTAAATAGAGTATATGCATGTAAAGAGGAATGTAATTATAGAATATTAAATTGCACAGTTGGACGAATTTTACACAACATGCAGGAAATCATATTTCATTTATACAAGTGTGATACTGTAAGTATGGGACGATTACAGGATCTATACTACGGTTAAAATGAATAAGTGCATATTAAATACGTATGTATAACCTACTAATTGGCATTAATGCTGTATCGCCGGATCGAAAATCGATAAAAAAAAAAAAGTATCAAAATGTACTGCGTTCTGTTATATTTGGATGGATTATATTAAATTTCGTTAGGTTATGTTACGTTAGGTTTGGGGCATTCAAACAAGTGCAAAAAACTCAGCAACCTGTGCTAGGTGGCCACTAAAAAGCACGAATACACTTACAGTCAGTAGGGCGAAGCTGGTGGTTGCGCGTGGAGTGTGTCCGAAGGGAGCAGGCGCGTCAGCGACGGTGGGTATATGCATATGCGAGGGTAGTGACAGCATCTGGGTCACTTGTCACGGTTTGAAAAGTCGTAGGTTTTTCTGAAAAAGCCAACCCACCTGGGCCCATATGGGTTTTTCGTTTTTTTTTTTTTTTTGTTTTTTTTTTTTAATATTTCAATGCCTTTGGGGTAAATGTCTTAAAATGTGACTTACGTTTTAAGATTGTCAGTGTCACAACTTACCACAGTTTTTTATTCACTGCTGTTTTTAAAAATTGCCGTCATTTTGAAATTTTTCATTGGATCACCGAGAAAATCTATACAGCTAATTTAGAGTGTCTCGTGCTTCTACCCTGAAAATTTCAACTTATAAGACCGAAAATTTCACTTTGTAGCGTGGATGCCCGTTATTTTGAAAAATAAAATGGCCGCCGTTTTGAAATTTTACGTTGGTATGCCGCCAAAATCTATACAGGAAATTTAGCGTATCTCGTGCCTTGTAGCCTGAAAATTTAAACTTAGAAGTCCGAAAGTTGTACCTTGTAGTGTGTGGTACAGGCAGATAAATGAAGAAATGTAGATCGTGTCGAGAAAGAGCCTCAGTGACGTTCGCCAAATGTGAATACCAAATATATTAAATTAAAACTAAGATATCTTTCATGTTTTAAAATGTCGAATATGAAATAAATATTTCCCAGCGTAAAATAAATTATTTTATTGTTGAAGTTGACTTCCGATACTTTGTGCGTTCAATTACGGGGATTTCCCGAGCACTTGTTGCAAGACAGTTCTTTACCGAAAATTAATTTTCAAAAACAAAGATATAATTCATATTTTATAAAGTTATCTAAATGCTTTAAATCAAATTAAATATCTTCCAGCGTAAAATAAATAATTTTATTGTTGAAGTATTTCCTTCCGATGCTTTGTGCGTTCATTTACGGGAATTTCCCGAGCACTTCTTTCACAACGAATATTCTCGAAGATGTAGCTTTGTTTACTGTACATTAAATCTTCCATTAGTATGGAAGTATGAATTCAGCACTTGAAATAGTAAGTGTTACGTAGTCGTCAAAGCTCCGAGCATTAAGCTTCTTAAATTTGACAAGAATTTTTACGCTATTGCTGGTGTCGATTCTACAGAATGCTTATTTGAAGAGTAGCAACAGATGAACTGAACTAAGCTGCTGTTGTTGGAAAACCAAATTTTACTTAATTACTCGTGTGTCTATGATTATGATTACTTGTGTTTACCATCAGAGGTAAGAAGTAATTCTAATAGTTTTACTAATGTATTTACATATTTCCTGGTAGTACCGGCACCTATGCAGTGACGTAGCTAGGGGAACAAACTGAAGGGGTGCCTGATTGGGTAAATATTTGGGGGGGGCGCTAAGTCGAGTTCTTGCCCCGAGCAACAGCTAGCGTGTTTACGTCGCTGCACCTATGCCCTTATATCCGTAAAACCTCGATGTCGCCAAGTTGGCGAGCACACTATTCACGGAAAGTATTTTCTAAAATATAAAGCTGTATATTTTACTTCAAAGAGGCTATAAGCATAATCCATACATTATTTTGCTCTACAATTATCCCAAGCTAAGTTTTTTTTCTTTCTTTTTTAATTCATTGCATTCAGAACTTTATAAAGGTCTTGTGTTGAATGTTAATGTATACCTTAACGTGAAAACATCTAATTTGCCCAAGAGAAGTCCAATATCTGGGAAAAAATCATTTTCAATGTGATCACCTTAGTTGTACCAATAATATACTAACAAAAAGCGAGGTGGGTTTTTTAGATGGGTCCAATCCAAAAAAAAATAAAAAAAAAGGTTTTTCGGGCTGGGCCCGCTTGGGCAAACCTGATTTATCATGATTTCACTTGTAAACATAAAATATAGCTTCTGTACACTGTGCAGATGTACATTGCCTTTGAGTTAGAAATCGCTTACCTTCAAAACTGAGGCTTGTAAACTTTTGCAATTTCAAGAAGAAAATGGATCCCACGTACTTTTTTCCCACGCTGAAAATAATATGCTCATTTTCTTTTCTGTATTTTAAATTCATTTCCCATTTACCACACACTGTTCGCCCGTTTTACATACCGTGTCTTTCATAAAATTTCAACAACTGTCGCTCGTTATTTTTCAATAGTTCTATATAACTCACACATGGTATGTGACAGCCTTAATTACACGCTCCTTTCGCGCCATTATCTCCGCGAAATAGTCCATCCGCCTCCACACACACTGCCGGTTAGAACTTACAAAATCAACCACTTTCTTAGCTTTTACTACTACCCTTACCTGACTTTCATTCATTCTTCCTCGCAAACTTAAATAAATTCTCCAACTGACCCTGCAAATTTCCTAAGATTGGTCCAGCAACACTTAACCATACTAATTTCCGCCGGCGCAGTATTTCTGCACCATGTACGAAATCTTTTATGTTTGTATGCACTGTCGTTCTCAATATGCGCACCTCTGTCGCTAACGCGCTTGTTCCCTTGGCGCGGGCACCCTTGCTACGCTTATGGCCTGATTCACTTAGATAGCATTCTCGCTTTTAACTGCTCCTGACACAAGTTGATGCATATATATATATATATATATATATATATATATATATATATATATATATATATATATATATATATTTACAGTCGTTTATATGACATACACTCGGACGCGTATTTGTGTCTGGCACCCATAAATTTTACTCGTACCTTTAGAAACAATTTCTAAGGCACTTTCAGTGAATTTCATAGTAATAGCCCCTAGTTATTTCCTGGACACATCAGTTTGCATGCTTATTGTCAACCTATGCACAATAATTTGGGCATGTGCCAGGTTAATAAGGACCTAGAATCTTAAGGAATCATTTAAGGCAAAAAAAAAGTGAAAGGGAAATGGTTTATTATTCTCAATCAGCACCTTAAATTACTTCACAAAGGAAGACTGCTTGATTTGGAACTTAATATAATAATAATCATGCAGGTTAAGAATCTGAGATCATACCTTATGTTACGATGTATTTCATTCTTTTATGATGAAATATACTCTTACGACCTTGAAACATTTCTTGCGCGACGAGTTTCATTTCTGTGTGCAGATTGATTTTAGGAAGGCTTATGCTATAAAGACTGTCATATATATATATATATATATATATATATATATATATATATATGACCGTTGTGACATATGCTATAAAGACTGTCAAGCAAAAAACTACTAACCGTCCTGTGCCAGATGACCACTAGTAAGCAAGTAGTATCTCTAATCGAAGCAGGAGTCCGGTGGTGCGTCCGTAGGGAGAATGTGCATCGTCAATGGAAAGAACTGTATAAACAAAATTAGTGGGAAAAGCATTTTTATGGTATAGAACCCCATGCCCACTTCTTTGAGACACTTTTATCATCACACGTTTCCTTACCACACTACTATTACAGACCTACTTTATTATAGTTTCCTAATGGAGTATTACATCGTAAAGACCAGACAGTTTGCTTTACGGATTCGTCATTATAACTCATGTTAGAGGTAATGTACTCATGCATGCATTTTTTTTTTTTTTATGTACTGGTCTCGGTCTTTTGGAATAACATTAAGTACTTGCACTTTTTTTCAACATAAGTTAAATCAAAGTGATAAAAATAACATAATAAAATCATCTTTACCATATAGTCCTTCACAGGTGTATCGTACACAATATAATATACAGGGGCTGCGATGGCTCAGCGGTCATCTCTGGTGCTGGGGGTCCCTGGTTCGACCCCAGCTCGCGCCAAATGAACTTTCTAGTGGACAAACACCGTCTGCGTGGGTTTATTCGGGGTTCTCCCACTTCCTTCATATCACCATTTCATTCATTTCTCATCATCGTCTCGTTTAGCCTAGCCGGCATAGACGTGGGACTTAAAACTCAAAGTTTTCCTTTCATTTTACAATATATACACTCGGAAAGACGTTTTTATTGATGTAATATAATGTGACTGACAGTGATACAAGTTGGACATTCGGCGCCCCAGTTCTGTGCTGCACGCCTATTTGCCACTTCGGCTTGTGCATTTCTCACTAGGTTCTAAAGCAAATTCCCTTGTATAAAGATTTCTGTTAAAACTAGTTCTAAAATATAGTTAGGAACTTCAAAGTAATACTAGTAGTTAATTTTATGCACGCGCACACACGTAGAAAGTTGAGTTTCAGTCTATAGAGTTTGAGCGATTTTCCTTGCTTTCTATTGGTATGTCTTGCCATGGAATTTGTTTTGAAGTGTATGCTACGTGCAATGATTTTGTTGTATATAACATTGTTGGTTGATTGATTGTTAATTTTAAATCCATTTTCAACACAGAGGCTATGTGAGACCTATAGCTTAACGTGAAATATGAACCACTTGAGTTCACCTGAAATTGAATAAAGGTTACTGCATGAGAAGTGTATGTACTGAACATATACCTACAGGAGAATTCAGTATTATCTTCGATGATACCTACACTATTACTTATCCCTTATCACTTCAGCGATATATCGCTTACATAAAAAACTAGGTCTAGCGGCTGATGCACGCACCTTTCATGCACGTAGTTCAAGGTTCGATTTTCGATGGGAGAGTATTGCGCGCTTTACAGTGGTATGGTTTTAACATCTTCAACAGTATTCGTAATGTTTGTACTCACCTAAGCACCTGTTTTGTTCATCTTCGCATTAGATATTTCCGATCGGCTTGTTACTTTCTTATGTACCACTTCTTCAAGGACTTCCGATTTTGCGTTGTTTGAAGAATCGTATTACCGATAGCATTTGTGCAGATTAGACCAAATTAAGAAAAAACTGTCTTCTTTTCACTCTTAATGCATTTCTTTCGTTCTCTGCTTTTTGTTCCATTTTATTGGATTCGGACTCAGGAGTGAGAGCTGGTATATGTAAGTTGTACACCAAATACTTTTTGGGTTACGTGTAACAGTGGTCAAGAAACAGTTTTATTTGAATAGCTACACTACCTTATATGTATAATTTTCTTTTTTCTAAAAGTTCATTGTTACAGAAGGACAGTAATTGTATTCTCTGATTTTAAAACACTAGCACTACCTAATACATAATGTGCGAACGAAGTATTACTTTATAATTTTATTAAAGAATAAAATATTCCATAAATTGGCTTCAATTGTGGTTGATACAACAAGCCTTTCGAAATCAGTGAATACAACTATTCTGTATCTAGAACGATAAACTCTTAAATAAGAAGTAATACAAAAGTTAATGTTTTCTCATAAAATTGTTTTTTAAGCGATGTTGCACATAAGCGTAACAATTCTTAGTGTACAATTTTGACATACCGGTTCTAATTCCTAAGTTTGGACGCAGTAAAGGGGAGCTAAAACAAGTAGAGGAGAAAAGAAAGCTACGTCATGAACCCTTCAGTGTTTAGTTACTTATTTTAAGTAAAGGAATAAATTCTGAGTGACATTGGTGTTTGAATGATGGGTAGAATTTTAATTTATTTGTGATATATAACTTGGACTTTATTTTCTGTAAAAGATGTTGTGATATAAGAAAATATTTTTAAAAAATTCAGTGCGTTTGAAAAAAAACGGAAACTCGTAGGAAGTGCCTTATTTATATACGATACTTCTAGCTCCATTTAATTTTTGAATAACTTCAAAGTGCACTGATTAAGTCAATTTTGGTTAATACTCTATTTACCATACATAGATATTAGAAAATCGTTGAAAAATTGCTATCTCATCTTCTACCCATTCCTGATAGAAAATTGTGTGCAGTTAAACGTGATATCTTGAAAAGTCCCTGTTGACAGGTACAAACATGTTTTATAACAAACAGAATTTGAGTTAAAAAGGTATCCTAAAGAAAAGCAATCGATAATTTTGTCTGAAATATTGATGAACATTTGAAGAAGAAAAAATATTATCATCACAATAATACATCACATTCTCTTAAGTTGAGTATAACGTTCTGACATGAAGTTCTTACTTAGAGATTCGTCATCGACCTCTTGTACTGCTTTTCGATTTCGATTATGCTTTATTTTTATGTTATTGACATTATCACCATTGAGAGTGCTCATATGTTGTATAAATAGTAGAGATATTTACAAAGAATGACAAGGTGTGGTGGCGATTATGTTCGCGACGCATATCATTTGAAAGTTCTGATTTTATGTTACGTTACAAAATTATAGATAGAAAAAAAAGAAAAGAAAACGTGTAGACTTGGTTCATAATAACTATTTCTCATATCTAGACTTGGTTCATATTAACTATTAACTTAACTCATTGATTCGCGCCTTTAGACATATACTTAACCAAGATACGAGAAATCTATGTAAGGAACTAAACTGACACATGATGAACTATGGTACACGTCGATATAGTCATTTATTTCATTGCCAGAATGTTCGTTGTGTACTTACTTCTTCTATTATCATTGGTGATTTTTCTAAGAACATTTACTGCTGCTTTTACATCTTGGGCATTAATCATATTTTGAAAACTTTAAATGTATTGAGTAGGTATAGTTACCAGTAACCTCCTTAAAGAGATAAAACATTATTGCATCAATGGATGTACAATTACTTGTACTTTTATAAAAATATTCGTATAAAGAATAGTAACCTCTGTAAAAATGTTTAAAATAACATCATGGATTCCACTTGAAATTATTTGTAACACATCAGAATGGTATAGATGTACTGGATGGTGACTTTGACAAATAAAAATAACAAGAACTGTTATATTGTTCTGGATATTGTCAAAAAAAATGATTATTATAGAGGTATATGGAACCTATTATCTTTTTGGATAATTTAAAATTCACACAGCTCATGTGACTCATTGTCTCAAGGATTTTTTTTCGATATACAGAATATCAACGTGATTCACAATACACAAATAAAAATTTATGATATGAGCTGGCAATCTTCTATGTCTGATCAAAAGAATACAAAAACTA
>NW_027657469.1:0-27589 GCF_964235325.1 Thermobia domestica | reverse complement strand
GTCACACTTGTAAATTTAAACTTTTATCGCTTCAAACTAAGGGAGAAACATTATACAATAATTAATACCGTAGGCAAATTTTCTTCCCTTAATTTGTGACTATAAAAGTTTTTTTTTTTTTTTTTTTTTTTAATGGTATGACTTTCCTCTGGCACTGATACATCGAGAAGTAAACTGTTACTACAATCTTAAATATATAAACAAGTTTCAGTCTTGAATGCAGGTTTAACTGTCAAAACACAATGATACACGTGCATTAAAGATCTGCACGACCCTGACTTTTAGCCCGGGCCCGGCTCGGTCCGTGAATTTATAGTGTGAGTCCCGATCCGGGTCCAAAATATGTTTTAGCTTTTAGGCTCGAGCCCGGCCCGAGCTCATGGGATAACCAAATGAGCCCGAAATAAACCCGAATTACAGAAACGTAATAATTATAGCAAAATTTCATTTTCTTATTTTAAGCATTTTAAAAGCTTACATGATTCAGAGAGAACAACGAAATAAAGGTTATCATTTACACTTACTTAACTATATGAGTTCTCTAAAGAAAATTGTCATTTATATAAATTCCGTCTCCCTTAGCCCCGGTGCGTAATTGTAGGACGTTAAGCTAAATATTTCATTTCGTTTCATTTATACGAATTCTCATGAAATGGAAACATGAATACTCCAAATCTTAAACACACACACACATTTATATATATATATATATATATATATATATATATATATATATATATATATATATATATATATATATATATATATATATATCAATGTGTGTAAATTCTTATGCAGATGGATGGATGTGCAGATGGACTTCCTCAAATAGTCCTTAAAGCAGTCATTGTCGATTGCTGTGTAGAAAGAGAATGAAATTCCCACTCTGCTGCTCAAACTTTCAGTATCAAATAAGCTAAGCATATTTATTTCTGTTACTTTTAGTTTTTCTCTCCACTACACAGTTAATATTACTCTCAATTCCACAATGATAATAAGATGTATTGTGTGGGCGTCTCAAGTTACAAATTTAGATATGCTTTAAAAGTTCTCCAGAAAGAGCGGTCCGATAAATATCGTTGTACAGTATATTTATAAAGTTAGGCCCGAAAAAGTCCGAGAAATACAGTTGTGTATTTAAAAATTTATGGCCCGAGCCCGAAGTGATCTATGCTTCGTAGGCCCGAGCCCGTGCAGACCTCTAATGTGCATGCATTGTTGTTCCTTACTTGACATGTTCCAAATAATGACATCGAATGCCAAAACAGAGCGTAAAGATAATTTCCCTAGCACACATGCACTTTTAAGAGAATGCTAGGAGAAATATTGTGCTTATATATATACAGGGTGTCTCAGGAGGAAGGGGCAATATTTTGGGAAATGATAGTATGAGTGATTCTAACCAAAGAAGTTCATATGAACGTAGATCCTAATCTCAACGGTTTGAGAGCTACAGGTTATGAACCATTTTTGACTTTGATGCATATTGTTCACCCTGTAACTATTTTACAGAGGTAAGACATAGCGGATTTGAAAGGTGATGAAACGCTCTTTCCAACGGTATGCAGCATTTAACAGTGTTGTCTTTGTAAGGGAAGCTATTGAGGGAAATTTGAGAAAGTTAAGATTATTTAAAGAATTTGGATGGCAACACTGATTCCAAAATATCCATCAATAACTTCTCTTCCAAAGATACCACTGCCACATATTGCATATCGTTGGAAAGGTCATTCCATCATCTTTCAAATCCGCTATGTATTACATCTATAGAATAACTATAGGGTAAGCAATAAGCAATATAAAAGTAAAAAAAAAAAAATGTTCACAGCCTGTAGCTCTCAAACCGTTGAGATTAGGACCTATGTCCATATGAACTTTTTTTGGTTAGAATCACCCATACTACCATTTGCCAAAATATTGTCCCTTCCTCCTGGATATAATATAAATTGTACTTCTTCATTCTAACTTTTAGTTGCTTATTCCTTTAAAAAATCTCAATCAATTTTCGCGATCTTCTCCAAAATTTCAATTGTTCTTCATATCATGGCTTCCCTTACTATAGGTACTTCTGGGATAAATAATATTGAATTTGTCACTCTATTGCTATGGCTCTAATCAATTAAAAATATTCAGAATTCCTGTTATTATTATTATTACCTGTTTTGAGTTTCAAATGTCAAAATTGCCGATAAAAATTTGGAGAATTGTCTACGACTCCTTAAATAGGTATCGGGTTATTTCCTCAAGTATATGTGGCTCCTTTCCATGAAATGTGGTTCCTTTCCTCAAATACATTATCTAGCTATTGATCATAATATCATGAGCTGGGAATCCATCTTGGAGGAAAAAAATCTTTGCTAACAACTAGAATGAGGAGATTTGATTTTCATATGTGATAGAAAATAAATGCAGAATTGCCAGAAGTTAGGTGAAACTTAATTATGATATTTTGTACTAATAGAAATGAAGGTTTTGCGTAACTCATTCAGAGCCATCAAAGGTGCTCTAAATATTCCTCAACTATGTACACTCATGTTCAAAATTATTGTCGCATGTCTATAAATATTTTGTTCTAGGAACATAATTTAATAACGAATTCTTCGGCATTTCTTATAATTGTAGTATGTGTATAATCGGCAAAGACATGTATGTGGTGTGTATGTGGTCAAAAGAGCAGTAAATAAGATCAACAAAACGAAAATAAAATTTTCTTGTCTGTTTAGCTACATTTTATTTTTCTCGTTATAATTTTCGTATTTATAATTCTTTTCCTATAAAAGTTACCACAAATATACATTTCCCGATTATACACATAACATCAGTATTAAAAGTACCCTACAAAATCCTGATCAAATTATATTCTTACAAGGAGACAGTTATATGTATGCGACAATAATTTTGGACATGAGTGTACATGTGCTTTCAATTTAGAATTAAATCCTAACAGTTCGTCGATTGAGAACTAAAGTTTATTCAAGGAACGTTCAGTACCTCATGTAAACAAATACACGTGGTGATTGTTTGATTTTATTGGTTAGAGAGCCTTAGAACACCCGTGCGGCAGAAGAAAATAGTCCTCGCTTATAAGGTTCATTACCAGAATTCCTTAGAATTAGACAACAGAAACAACACTTTATCTAAGAACTAAATTGAATTAATGCAATAAAAGAGAATACGCATGCATTGAAAGTGGTTTTGACCCAACTTTAGCGCGAATCACAGTTAACGATATGGTCACATGCGGGGAATAAGTAAAACATCGACAGAGTTCAAGCATGTGCTTCTCGAAAGAAGCGCTGACCGATAGCCAATCATCCGACAACTGGCGGAGTAATACAATTCTGCAATGTTTACATCAGGATCAGAAGGTTCGTTGAATGAACTTTAGAGGAATGTAACTCCATTTTCGCAGGTTTACGGGCTAGAGGACAAAAATATTATTTTCTTAGAAAGATGTGTTTTAACAAGATGGTAACTGAGCTACATGACAACAGATGGTCGACAAGGAGAATAGATGACATTACGTTCCATTCCTAACCTAACCAAGTGGAGCTTTCAAAATTATGTCCAAACATGAAGAAAACGAAAACCACATTGTAGGAGTTACGTTCCTCTGGTTCTCATGCGACGAGTTGTCATGTTCTCATTGTCACATTTTCTTGATTACAAGGGCAAAACTCTATATTTGAACCGTTCAAGAAAGAAGTTGGAATTCTTCAAATAAATAATAATCGCTACGTATCATATAAAGATGTTCTCGGTGTTGAAAGGGGTGTTAAATTCCAAATCAATCAAGAAATCTTGCCCATTTTAAAGCTAATAAAGAAATTCGGTTAATACAATTGTCAAAGTAACGTGAAAAATTAAAATGTCAGTGCTCAAACATCATTCTCATTTACATTAGTTAAAAAATAATAACAATCCCTTGTTACTGACTTTGTCTGCTAAAGATTTTTAACATAATGCAAGTCACATGACGAAATTATTTTAAAAATTGAAAAAAAGTATATTGATACTTAATAAGATTCTTCGCGGTACATTTACGTATTAGCTATATTTTTTTCAACGAAAAATAAGAAAACAATAATTGAAAATGAAAATTGAAATAAAATGTTTAGTTTCGGGTCAAACATTGCACTCTTTAAACTATGATTATTAAAGAATTGGTAATATGAGGAGAAACGGGAGAACCTTGATAGAGCTCATGAATGCGATGTTTTATCTACCACAAAATCATGGCCTTAGGTTGAACCAGAGACCTCTTGCCTCGGGACAAAATTCTACAACTATTTGTTCAAACACAACCTCTTTCCGACTCTTTATTTTCTCTTTCATATGCTTTTCATGATTACTAGACTCGACAGGAACAAGAACACAGAAACACCTAGGACATTTAAAATTCCACCCTTACTACTAGAGAGGGACGGACCTCCAGTGAGATTCACCTCACGATCATCAGCCTTAGCAAAGCGGTTTACCAATAAGCCATAGTGCCCTCAACTGTTCCCGATGTTTCTGTATTTGGATCACTGTCGAGTGCGGTAGAAATTCATAAATGTGAGGTAAGATAGAGTTTAATAAGTTCTTTTTTTAATTAAAAGAAATTAGTTTACCTCTTGTATTTAGTGCGAGATATCTCCGGTTCGATCCTAGGACACGTAAGTTTTTGATGGATTTTCGTGTTTGTAAGTTTCCACTTGATTATTCCGTTTCCTTCCAAATAATCAATCTATCAATTCTTTCCTAATCATTCACTGTCATTAAACATCCGTCTCTTAGCTAAAGAGCATAAGCAAGAAATGTATTCTGCCTTTCGGCAGGTCCTGGAACTAATGAGGATTTTTATTTTCAATTTTAGATTTGGACCTGGAAACGTTTCTTCCACTTTTCTCGATCTTCAGCTTCCTCTTTTAACTCCCAATATTTTATCCTATTTTTCAAATAATCGATCAGCTGTGTTCTTCATCTTCCCATTCCTCGTTTCCCTTCCATCTTTCCTTCTATGGCAGTGTGAAGAAGACAATTTCTTCACAAGATATGTCCAATCGGCCTTTCTAGGAAGGATGGTGGCTAGAAGTGTTCTCTTCTCTTCTATCCGTTTTAAAACATCTTCGTTTGTTGCTCTCTCTGTCCATTTTATCTTCTCCATCTTCCTCCAACACCACATTTCGAAGCACTCTAAATATTTCTTCTCTAAGTTCCGTAAAGCGTGATCTTTTTTGTAGAACGCTTCTTTAACTATGGCAATTCTTGATCTGATCTCTTTGGTGCAGTAAATCTCTCTCTTCAAAATACTTCCCAAATACTTGAAAATATCGACCTCTTTAAGTTCTCTTTGTTCTACTCTGATCGACAAGGGCGTGTTTCCACGGGATATTCTCATGACTTTCGATTTTTGGATGTTAATTTCCATTTCATGCAGTTTTCCAGTGTCAAATATTTTGTCAATCATCTTCTGTAGTCCTCCTTCAATTTTAGCTATAATAACTGTATCATCTGCATACCTGATCTTGTTAATGATCTGCCCTCCAATCTTGAAATCTCAAATTCCCATTAATGCGTCCTCCATTAAACATTCACTGTAAATGTTGAATAATTGGGGCGACATACTACATTCTTGTCTGACTCCTCTTCCAATCTCCACAAAAGTAAAATATTAATTTCATGTTTCCATTTTCAATTATTATTTTAATCATTTTCATTGACAAAATACTAATGCGTAAACGTATTTCCGAAGATCATAAATCTCATACAAATATAATTGGAAAAAATTATATGTATATCGTTAGGCCTAACTAGTAAGTCTAACGTTATAGTGAACTAAACAGCTGAAGTGTATATTCAGTGGTGCCCACCCCCCTTATGTCCATGACGCACCCCCCCCCCAATTGTCTATCCGTAGGTGTTGTTCCATGAAAAATATATTCTTTTCGATTAATTTTTACACCCCCTCAAACATATTTATATAGATTTTTAAGCCCCCCCAAATATTTCAATGACGCACTTTGCGTCATAGCCCCCCTCTGTGGGCACCCCTGGTATATTGCAGCACCAACCACAAAGTTTATAGTTGTAACCAACCGAGCTGGTAATTTACCGGCACTAAGCCTTAGTTAGTAGCTATCGATTTGCATATTTCATCACGATGGTGAAAGTGAGACTTTCCATTTTTCGTTCTTACTTTCATCAATTGGAAATATGAAACTTATACAGGTATCATTGTCACGCAATACTTATAATCCGAAGTCCATAGCCCATTTCCTGCATTACTATGATATTCTTAGCACGTGTGTTATAGAAAAGAATATGACCACCATGGCAACAATCATAATGACATCACACTTTTCCTGTCCATTACAATAAACTGGAACTTGAGATGTATCGCGTCGTGAACATTCTTTTTTGGCTTTTGCAATAGTCATAATAATCTGGCAAGAGAAATGTTGCTATCTTGAGCTTTCCATATGTTTTCCTTATCAACTCTTCGTAACCTTGATATCCATAAACCTGCACCCAAAGACCTGAACTAATACATTTAACCTTTACATTTCATGCCAGTTATTAATTCGTCCTTCTTCTGTCTCACATCAATGGATGTTACATAAACACAAGAGACATGAAATCCAAATGTGTATCAGTACGAGGTGATATCAAAAAGTTTCGCGACTACTTCTGTTTATAAGAAAGTACTTTATTTATTTACGTTTACTCACTATCACCTTCAAAATAGTCGTCTTATACAGTAACACAGAACTCCTAGCGTTTCTGCCGCTGTTGGAAGTCTTCTTTTTGGAATGGGTCTTGGAAGTATTGTTTTTGAAGCATGTCCAGCACTTTCTGCGATTCCCAGTGGATTCGCAATGGTGTCCAAACGGCGACCTTCTAGCTGGATCTTCAGTTTCGGGAAGATGGCAAAGTCCACAGGAGTCAAATCTGGCGAGTCTGGTGGTCGCGGAAGTGCAATTACCTTGCACAGTGACAGCGTATTGTTGTCTCGGAGCAGCCAGTTTTTCGCCCGCCACAGATCCGGTCGCTTTCGCCGAATGTCCTCCATCAAATGCCTTAAAATTGACAGTAGAACTCGTTATTGACAGTGTGGTCTCTGTGTGCACAATGCCGCAAATGTCGAAAAAGGCGATGGTATGCTCTTGGTCGAGCTACGGACCTACCTAGCCTTTTTCGAACATGAAAATGATGGGCTCTTCCACTGTGAAGACTGTTGTTTTGTCTCAGGGTCGTACCCATATACACAAATTTTGTCATCAGTAATGATCCTCGACATGAAGGACGGGTCATCCACGGCAAGCTGACGGAGTTCTTGGCAGACTTCGACACATCTATGTACGTATATATTGTCTGACATTGCACTCACCACACCTAATCTTTCTGAACGTGTTTAAATGTACTCACTCTTGTGCCCGTAGTTCTCTAAGGTTCATTTACTTAATAATTCGGCCCGAGCGATAGCCATGATCACAGGTATAGACCCCTATGCTATTTTTTTCTACTCATATTGAAATCTTCCATTTCGTGGTATTACACACAGCTTGCAAGAAAAAAAAACTACTTCAGTATTATGAAAACCACTAAAATTATCAGTTAAACCGGACTTACTTTTAAAAAAAAAATCTAGGTATTAGCCTATCATACGAGAAATGGATTGTTGTTGGTCCCGATTTCTGGCATCAAAGTCAAATCGAAGGCCAAATATTTGAAAAATCTCAATTCAAATTTCGAGCTTGCGCTTCTACTCCCCACTAAAGCTGCGCTTTTCATTCCTTTTTTTTTTTTTTTTTTATTTTAATATCGATTCCGTGACAGCTCAAGAAGTCAACACTTACTTTCCTGTTAGGTTACAGATGAGTTGATTCACTATGTGCTATGTTAGTCAAATAAATTAAAACATTGCATTGAAGTTTTCCAGACAACATTATTGGCGTGGACACCAAACTGTACAGCGAAAAGAAAGATGGAAAAATGAAGGGTTAACTTTAAAAAGCCCGCTCCAGTAGAAGTGTTTATACAGACACAGACAATGACACGGAGAACCTGTCGTATTAGCAAAATGGTGAAACAAATTTTCAATTATGCGCTTACTCACCCTCACATGTCTGCTCACTAGGGACGCATCCCGAGCGTGCACGCTAACATTTAGCTACGAGAGAACATATATCTCAGATTTTGAGTACAGTTTCAAAAGTTCATTTCCGCAAACTATAAAAGGCAGTGATTACTATGCTAATTACCAGAAATTAAACGCAACTTTTGAGTTGCATACACACAAACTACTAGGGAATGAGGACCATGTGCTAACAAAGAATACACTGGAAAATAATTTTTAAAAAATAACAAAAATAAAAATAAGATGACAATCGATACAAATGTAGAGAATGAATATGACATGTCCGAACTTCTCTAAGTATGGTGGAAGAAGCTACAGTATTTGTTTACTTCTTCTTGGCCAACCGCTAAGAGCACTTATAAATCCATATGTGACTTTGTTATGCGCAATTAGTACATTCAAATTCACGAACGACGATGAACTGAAGGGTACGAGGATACGGTTGGAAGTAACAACTGTAGTCATAGTAATATAGTTCAACTAAACAACGGTGAAAATAGTGGGGAGATTAGAAATGACCAAAAGTGAATAGTTTACATGCTCATTTCAAAATACAGCTAGAAGATTAAACTTACAAGAAATGACAAAAATCAGTGAAATTTGGCGTTATACTAAGCATAGTTTGGGAGGAAGCGAGCATCCCCGGTGGGGATACTTCAGCTGACTTCTTTGGGGGGCACAAAATGTGATTGAGGAGGAAAATCTCCCTCATCCTCCCCGGTAATTCGCAACCTGGTTTTACGTTTACTCGTTGTTTTAACTTGCTGTCCATGGTGAACTCACAAACGTGGTTTTGTATGTGATCAGAATAACACCAGTTATACAGCTCCCGATGTATACAGCACGATGACTCTTGGTAAAGTGACTTATGAAGGTGGATGCTTCTTGTGACTATGTATGCCTATTGGTGTGTCCAGAACTAGTCTCGATACTTTTTGGTACCACCTCCACCTCGTATGTAATTCCTTGCAGACGAGAATCAATCAAGAAAAGTAAAATTTGTTCCAAGGGCCAAGGCCAGAAGCAAAACAATGTGAAGTTTTATTTCGCAACGACGATTTGACTGATTTGGAACAAAACTGGGTTAAATGTTGTTGTGGCCTCCCCAACGGCCTATAAAATTTGGTTGACATGGTTCAAGCTAATCGCCAAAAGAGCGAAGATAACTTCACTGGTATTTCTAAGTGATAGACAAATTTGAACAGAGTTGTCATAGAGTTCGTCCATTTTGGACGGCCTATCAAAATTAGTAGTGCACGATCAAAGATTAAATTTCGTCAAGATCAAGGGCCGAAACTGATTCAAATCGATATGGCATAGCAATACCTCATAGAATCAACTACAATCAAACTCCAGGTGTTTATCCAGACTAGAGGCGTTGTTACCCAGTTTTATTTAAGTTCTAGAGTGAAGTGGTCATTAATTGTTTTTGTGGTGAAAAAATAGCATTAAATACTAGATAGTAAAAAGTAAATTGTAAAAAGTAGGAAAAAATAGTTATGTGTGTGTGTGTGTGTGTGTGTTCGACGTTGTGTAATCTGGTAACTATTTTTTCGTACTGTGTTTGAGTTGCGTAAAGTACAAGAAGCAATATGTGACAGACTATATAGACCTTTATGATTTAGACTTGAAACATTAATACTCTAGTTCTTTCGGTATCTTATTACAGAGATAAGAAACGGATCATAATATTTTTAACTATTCTATTTCTTTATGAATTTTTCAATGGTTTAAATAATCAAAGCATACCTTTCCTTAAAAGCACTACCTCCTAAGATGTTTATACTAGTATGCAGCTAAAGTTGGTATATTGATTGCTGCAAACTCCGAAGTTGCTGGAATTAAAAGATTTATAGCTTTTACCTTAATACGTTATTATGGTACCTGAATGACATTTGGATATCAATAGTAAAACTTTATACCTGAAGTTTTTTTTTTTTTTAATAGTATTAATTGAAGGGTGTGAGGCAAGAACATGGTAACCCACAATTTTACTATTTTAAGAAATTAGAGGGTTTCTGCTGCACAATTCATTTTCAAAGTCGGAAAGCTGATCTTTCACATAAGACTACATATGTAGGATTAAACGGACAAGGTTAAACGAATAGAAGCGGTATGCGTTGCTCTCTATCGGGTGCTGCAAAAGGCAGCAATTGCAAAATTGTGGGTTACCATGTTCTTACTTCACACCCTTCAATTATTACGTAAAATTACTTATACACAGTTCTAATTCAATCGGTTTCGCACTGGACTCTATTCCTTAGTACAATCTCCATTAGATTAAAGGATATATAGACGTTGTACGTGAACTAAAAGAAACAAATTTGTGTCTGGGCTGTATATATCATGGGAATTTGTCGTGAAATTTTTAGAAGATAATGTTTGTTGATTTGTAATAAAAATTGCTGAGGAGGCTTCAAGATGACTTGAAAGATTATCTAAATTTTGAATAGTGCGAGTCAGCAATTTTTTGTGTTTTTATTATTGTTATCATTATTTATTAAGTTTAGTTCAACTATAATTCATTGTATTGTTGTTCATTTTTAATATAGCAATAATAAACATTATTAAATACAACCGAAATTTACCTAAACAAAAGGGAAACCTACATCTAGGAGACAAGAAAGAAGAAGGATCTCTAAAAGATTAGTAAACATGCTTTTAAATGAAACTAAGGGTGACGAGCATCTTATTAATTATTATAACAGTACCTACTTCCTAACTGAACTCTCTGACATAACATAACGAGTACTTCCGACTGACGTAGAAAGTTGAAATTTGGCATTATTGTAGATTTCCGAGATTAACCCACAGGAAAATTGCGAAAAGTGAATATTTTTCATTTTCAGGGTGTAAAAAAGGGGAGATGAAGCAATTCCCTATGTTATTTAAACGGCCTTTTTTTCTTACCTATAATCTGATATTTTAGGTACTTGGAGTAAAAACTTGAGGTGCTTGTGCGTTTTCGTTACCATTACCTATGTAAATCATCAAAAATAAAAAATTCCAACTTTAGAGTTGTTTTATGAGGAACTGAAAAATCTTTCCCATGTTATTTATATAAGATATCTTCTCTACCCCCAAAATGTTTAGTCTCTTCTGGCAGGATTAGAATGCTGAAATTTGGCATGAAATCTAGGAGAACAGTGGAATAAACAGAAAAATATGGAATCGAGTATCATTGCTTTTTTTTTTTTTTTTTTTTTTTTTTTTGCTTGAAATTTAGCTGCTGAAACGCGCCATAGGTGTAGTTTGAACAAACGGGCTGTTTTTATTTAAATATTTTTGAGGTATCTTGTATTATACCCGATTTTTTTAAAAAGAAAAGTTCTACCCCATTTCCATAATTAGCTAAGCGAGGTCAATTAAGCTAGTACAGCAGAAGCCGAGGATGTCCAAAATATCTAAATATTGGATGTAGACCTACCACTAGTACCACTGATATTCGGGAATGATTATCATTCCATTCCATTGAGAGGCTGTCACTATACATTATATATCTTAAATGGAAATATGCTTTACCATAATTGTGACTATAAATATATTCAATCTCCTATCAGTGACGTTACCCTTCATGTCAAAACTAGAAACAAAATCTCAACTCGTCTGATTTACAGAAATATATTATGAATCGTGAAAGATTACTTGATACCGAAGAACATTACAGCTAATTATAAAAAGTATATAGAATACGAAGTCCATGAATTTTGTACATGCATTCATCACATGACATGTATCAAAGTTAAAATACCGAGGGGTATCTGGGAAGATAGGGCAGACCTAACTTTGAATTAACCAAGCCTAATTATCTAAATTATTCCGCCTACTGAATTTGGAAATACGCCAAACTACTTAATAATACATTTGGTTTCAGGTTAAATGATCAGTCCATTTCCCCAAAATAGTCACAAATATGAAATAAAGATAAGTTTAAACTGTGACTCTTTTCACAATTGCGAGAACTATCTTAAAATAAGTTCTTTGTTTTGATTTCAAGTTTCAATAGCACCATTCATCTTTGTTCTCATAGTCTGAAGTTAAATTACAATTCAGACGTAAAGTTGTTCCTATAAAGATTGTAAATTGTAGCTTTGTTTACGAGAATAGACCAAACTCTATAAATGGCATAGCCCAACCGTCGCTCGTACACATTTATTACAATGTATGTAGATTCGAACTTCATTGTACTTATGTAGCTACCAGCGGGAGACTCGAGTTTAATTCCCGGTGGAATTCATTGGTTCAGATCACACGTTAAGCTGTAGACTCACATCTCCTGTAACCTCGGTGCTGAAAGCGACACTAAAGAAATTTTAATATTAGCCAATAGCATTAAGACTAGAGTAGCCCAACCGCTGTAAGTTGCTAGTCCAACCACTCCAAATGGAGTACTATCCAACTCACTATTAACTTATTGTGATAAGTTATTGGACATCATAGTAAATATGTCAAAACATAACACTAGTTGACAAAGTTTTAACTATATAGTTGAAAATGGATGAGAGTAAATTGAAGATTTTATTGATTAAGAAGGACATACAAATGTCCAATGACTCTCCATTTTATAGTATATTATTGAAACCCATTTCATACTGGTATATTTTTAATGGAAAAGAGAAATTTCTCCACAATTATCGTATTGTAATGAGTTCCATCTTATTTTATTCCTTTCAACTTACTCAAAAATGCTTTTAACTAATTCCTAAGTAAGTCGGCTAGTTTAACAGAAATGGAAGGAAATTTTTGTGAAAATCCGTAAAAGAAATGTATTTTTTTGGACTTCGGTCCCCGACGCTATAAAAGCGAAGTGCCTACGGATTTTAACTTGCCTTCTAAAGATTCTTTGTCCTTTCACCAAATCTGGGAAGTTTATCGAATTAATTTGTATATTCAAGGAAAAGAGGAAACCTCTTTCGCATTGAAATAGTATATTCCAGTTAGGAACATTACTTTCTGATTCACATCAGAATATAAGCAAATTAAAGAGGATTAGTATTTTAAAGAGAGAAATATTTGAGAAATACGCAATTTTTCCGTTTCTTACTATCTTTTCCTCCTTTTTAACTAAGGATGCCCTCATGAAATCGGCGCTCATGAGTTCGGAACTTACACTCACTCAACCTCACTCTCACGAGCGCGAGTTCCTAATCATGATGTGAGCACGAGGTCGAAAGTATGTGAGCATAATGTCAAGATGAAATGAAAATTAAATGAAATCTTTAAGTTTTACGTTCCACGGTTATGCGGGCTGGGCTAAAGGAGACGGTGATGATGAGAATGAGTGAAATGATGGAATGAAGAAAGTGAGAGGAAACGGGAGAACCCTGAGAAAACCCACGCACACGATGTTTGTTCACCACAAAGCTCACTTGGCGCGAGCTGAAATCGAACTAAGAACACCATAAACCAGAGGGGGAACACTATACCATTGAAACACCGCAGCTCCCTGTGATGCCAAGATGATCCTGTGAGTGCGATAGCTGGTTGACGATGTGAGCGTGTGGTGATCGAAATTATGTTGTGAGCCTGAGTTCGAGTGAGGTTAGTCTGAAGTGGGCATCTTTGGAAGGGAAAGAGTAGGCAAATAATTTCACATTGACAAAATCAAGTAGTGACATGCAAATAAGAACGCTAATATGTTGTTGCTAGTTTTAGCAGACATTCCATTGGTGGATGCAGGTCTACGCGTAAAGTACCAATACCTTTTCTATTCCAGTTTCCTCCTTTGTCCTGTCCCTTCCTTTCCGTAGCATTGCTTTCATCTACTTAACTAATCGTGACGGTGCCAATACATCATACATTGGACAATTGGAAATGACATCTGTAGGTGGAAGTATTTGTTGTTAATGTCCTTTTTTTCTCTTTATTACGAAAATTGATTTTATATTTGAATAAGCTGATAAAGAAGACACTAGAGAGATTCACACTAAAGTTATATTTATGAATTATCTATGCTGGTAGTCGAAGCGATTGAAACGTTCAGTTTTATAAACCTCATACCCCAATCATGTGAGGTTTTACCCTCATCAATATTTTTTGACGTTTTACCAAAACGTTTTTTTAACCTTTGGGAAACACGTTTTTTTGCATCATTTTAAAGAATCATTATACACTAGGCTTTATATACCGTCTCTCATACCCGAAGTATATGAGGTTTTTACATCACGAATATTTTTGACGTTTAAAAAATAAATCTATTAGCCTTAAAAACACTTTTAACTTTTTTAGGAAAAAACTTTTAACGCCAACAAATATTTTACCGTTCAACCTCAAAAAATTCTAAACTCAAAGCGTATTTTCATACGTAAAGTATGGGACACGGATAGTCACCGTTAAAGTCACCGTTACCATATGAAGATGTTAACAGATTGAGTCCATTAACGCAGTGGTGCCCCCCTCATGTCCATGACGCATCCACCCTCAATTGTCTATCCGTAGGTATTCTTCCATGAAACAAAAATCTTTTCGATTAATTTTTACACACCCTCAAACATATTTATATAGATTTTTTAACCCCCCCAAATATTTCAATAACGCAGTTTGCGTCATAGCCCCCCCCTTGTGGGCACCCCTGATTAACGGACTCGGTCGAGATAATTGCTCTTGCTGTCTATGCAAAGCAAAAGGAGAGAGAGAATTTAAAAGATCCCCTTTCGTTGAGTAATTATAGTGTAGAGTAACGGACGTATAGAGATCCAAGACCTACTCGCATAATCCTAGTAAATAAACATACAACTACTGGGACCGCCACTTAAGTATTAAAGTTAAAGTTAATTGATCTAAAACCAGAGGTAAAAGTAGATTTGAAAAAGTTGGAGGACCCATAACGTCACGCCGTCTCCCGTGCCTATCTTTGCCCATTGTAATTTCTTTAGGAAGTGGATGGGCGCCATAGATATTTTCTGGAAGTGGGGGAACGATTTGCACCTGCGTTCCCTCTCACTTTTAGCTCTGTCTAAAACAATTATTTAGAAAGTTACACCAATTTGTTAGGAGTAGGAATTTGATTTCTATGGCCATTTAGCCCGTCACCTATATAAGGGATAACGTCCCTCTGCGAGCACTCACTATCCAATGAAAGAGAAAGAAGAATGGATGGGGGAAGGAAGAAAATGACTTACGACCATTATTGTAGGTATCATCCCGGCATTCGCCTCGTGTGAATGAAGGAAACGCAGGGAAAACCTTATTCAAGATGGCTGACCTGAAAAACCTGTTACACTTTTTTGACCGAGTGTCCCCACCGGGAATCGGACCCGGGACCGCTCGCACCAAAGACAAGAGTGGTAGCTATTAAACCAATTAGTATTTTCCATGGAAAATAATAATAATAATAATAATAAATTACAATAGCAAATAAACTCAGTCCATGTTTTAAAAGCAGCAGAACTCGGTAAGTTAAATAAACTTGATCCACTTTTCAGTCAATAAATTCCGGATATGTAGTTGATAATACTCCGTGTATGTAATTTGATTTTGCTTTTCCCGGAAATTGCGTCAAAAGGAAACGTGACGTAACGTTTCACGTTAACGTCAGGGAAGTTCACGATTCGGTCTACACAACATATGTACTAATTAGTATCGTGAATAGGTGCTACGGAAAGTCGTATGCTGGAGTCAAATATTGTATAAGAGTACATTAGTACTTTTATACAAAATTTGACTCCAGCATATGACTTTCCGTAGCACAATAGTACTTATTTTACTCTCTTAAAAAAAAAGTTGTTGTAAAACTGTGAATTTAAGAAGTTTGGATTCCGAGCTTCAGTATGTGAGAAGTGATGGATATCATTACTATGAAGCAAAAACACATATGTCTGTCAATAAAATGCTAATCTGCAAAACTTTAAGAGATACGGGTTACATTATCATCTAGATAAAAAATATTCAGAGGCTGGTGGGTTCGATTGCTGGTGGGTGAAATTGTAACTTAGACCTAGACCGTAAGTCCCAGAGTCGACTTAGCCTCTGAAAATTAGTAGTGAGGAGTAACCTGGCCGGGAAGGTACTCAAAGCAGCAGGGCAACGATGCCCTGACCACGTGCCCCCGGAAAAATCATGTGGCAGTGTCTAGTCCTTCATGTGTTGTTCTGCCTCAGAGTTGCTTTGTTATGAGTAGAATGTAATTTATTTAGGTCTTTGAGCACGTAAAGCTCAGGCCGGGATAGCGGAGGAGCAAGGATGTGGAAAGACCGCGGTCTTACATTCTGGCTTCCCTCTAATAGGACTGAGGTTTGTAGTAATAAACATTGTTACCCGTGTAAATTATTATTGTCACCAACGTAAATATTAAAACAAATGTTCGTGAGAGAAGCATATATTGATCTCATTTTTTGTAAAAATGTTAATAAGAAAATAATATTTATATGAATACATACAACACTAAATACGAAGTCTGTTTCGTAACAGGGATAATTAATTTTGCGGGCGGATGTGTCGAATTCCTTGTAACTGCAATAAACACATTTTCCATATTTTTATATTATCATAATCTTGTGCATTATAACATGTAGTACGTATATGGATATACATTATATATATATATATATATATATATATATATATATATATATATATATATATATATATATATATATATGGATAACCAGTGGCGTATTTAAGGGGTGGTTCTGGGCTTAAGCCACCCGAAACCTTATTTACTATTCTAAAGTAAATTAAATATCTTGCAGAATTTTAACATTTCTAGTAATAAAACTAGCAAAGCCGTCCCGAAACTAAATCGTAAATACGCCACTGGTGATGAGCATAAACGTTGTTTTCTGTAAATCACGATTTAAAATATTGGTATCCTACTAAGGCAGACTGAAAATCAGTGACACTAGCCCTCTCACGCAGTTTCTGGAAGATGAACTATTATGAGAACCATATTGTCATGTAGTGCCATTCGTGACAAGTCAGCAACTCAAAATCGACCAGCTTCGACTACTGACAGTATTTGTGCCGGCCAAAACATATATGACATAACGTGGGTTGCCTATCTCGCAGGCGACAGTTCAGGGTCCCGACATTTGTTTCTTTATTTTACACTATAATACGGAAGGTATAACGTTGTTGGCTTCCCGCGGAAAGTTGTAGTGACGTTTCCCACTTGGTTGTTTCCTGGCTTGCTGAACGCGATGATTGGCTGGTGGTGATTAGCTATCCTCTTACCACACCCCCAGTGACGAGCAGGTCCAAGCGCGGGAAGCCAACGACGTTATACCTTCTGGACTTTGAGTTGCACCTACGGTATCAAACCATGGTCAAAATACACTATAGATGGATTGGTGCTGCTTCCAGGGTTGAGAATAGAAGGTGGTCACTGAAACATAAAACAAAAACATTTGAATTCGAATATTTTCGACCTATGTTTCCCTAGAAATTTGAAGGACGAAATACTTTGTATCGTGTTTCCTGTAAGTCCCTTTGAGCAAAGTATATTCATATTTTCTTTTAACCTCGTAATTCGTTTCCGAGATATGAATATTTTTTAATTTTCGAATTTTTAACAATAACTTCGAAATTCGAAGGAATTCGAGGTTGATTTTCTGGCCAAAGTTATCTCTGGATATGAGGCACCTTTGACATAAATATCACAGCAATCGGAGTAAGGGCACTTTTCATTTCACCTCCTTATCCAGTTATATACCCTTTCAGAAATTAAGCGAATTAATGAAACGCACAAAGTCTTACGGCGCGAAGTCCTAAACTGCAGAAGACCTAAAATTAAGGATTTATGTCCATATTTTTAGGATTTATGAACGTTACACGTTGCTGTCCAACAACTCACATGGTACGGGTTGGGATATAACCAGTGAATAATAATAATAAAATGTACCAAACCAAACAAAATGTGAAATATTACAATATTAATTTAGGAACCTAAATTGTTCCAATTTCTGTGGCTCCTAGTTCCGCACACTATCTTGTTTGTCTAGTCGGAAATCCGACACTATCTCCGCCCCCTAGTTGGCTTGCCTTGTTTGTCTATAGCAACTTCTGCTAGACAGAAATAAATCAGAATTATGTCAATACACTGTACCATGCATACACATACTATTTAGTCAAGTATATTATATCCTGATCCCATGCGTTATATACGATGTATACAGTACATGTATGAAGTTGTTTTTAGGCCTCAGTCAACCAGAATCTGAACTTGCAATTGATGGCATGTTTAGCCAAGAGAATAATGAAAGTGTGAGACAAGCCTTGACCCACTAGAATATCTCACACGAGCGTCTGTAAACAAAGAAATTTCCTGTTCTGGCTGGTTGCCAACGTATTTGCTCAGTCGTCGACCCTCGGACCAGACAACACATTGTGACAAAGAAATGCTTTCCATCTCAAAACCAGGCTACTTGGCAACCAGGCTAGCTTTACACTTTCTTTCCTTCGCCTGCTTCCTTGCAGCTGCCTTTAGAAGTGCAGTAGCAGGAGCCGAGTATTGTATACACTCAAGCATCCATAGTGAATCAAACACGTTAAGTGTTCAATAGATACTCATTATTGAGCGAATATTCTATAAATGGAAGATTTTACTCATTAATAAATATTTCCCTGTAAGCGTGTGCTTTCACTGTTACGAATTTCTTGAATTTGTTATTTGTCTAGCGTTTCAACCTTGATTTTTTAATAATTTTATTCAATGATACGGAAAAAATATTTATTCGAAGATGGAATAAAACTTTTTTCTTATTTTCAACGTGATTTAGTTATCTTCACTAATTATAATATGGAGATGCGGAAGACTAGTCACCTCTACCTGTCCTACTTTTCCCCAGTCTAGTTTTATAATTTATACAGGTTTCTTTGTTCCAATCATTGATCTTATATATGTATCATTTATCTTTATTCAATATTCATCGCAACTTCCAACATCTTGTTAATTTTCTTTTCAAATTCACAACCACTGGTGCAAATCCCGGGTGGGTGGGTGAGAGGGACATGTCCCCTCCAATCTTAGAACTGGGTAGCACTGTCCCTCTAATAATCCGATTTGAAATTTGATTTTTGGGGAGAAATGTGATTATTTGTGTCCCATTGCCACAAAAGAAAGTGTGATGAAATTGATTCCCCCCCAGATTAATCCTCAAATCTGCCCACCTCCCAATTTTGAAGACAAACTCTGCTTCCCTGGTCTTCCACAGCATTGTTGTTCAACTTCACAAATATTTTGAACATCGCTAAATATAAATATAAACTATGGAAACGATCTTACCCTTCCCCCTTTCCCCAATGTTGAAAGCAGATTTGCACCACTGTTCACAACAAATGAGATTAACATATGTAAATCGTACGCACCTATCTCCTACCGAAATACTGTCTTCACTGTACAAACTCTTCTTCACTATCTCTTCCAGATAAATAACTTGGTGAAACCTTCGAACTTCCTTTCCAATTGCATTTCCCTCTGACTTCTTCTCCTAGTCCATCACTTACTTGTTGACTCATATGTTTCATTTGAGCTCTCGACCCTTTCATTCCAAACCCAACTTCTTTGGATCTCCCATAAACAATGATAGCTTCAAAACTTCACAAGAAAGTTGAGAAATTAGACTAGTAAGCATATTTTATTTTAAAATATATCGAAATCGAAACATTCACGCACGTCTTGATTCAATTTAAGGAATAACAAAATACAGCAGACTCCCGAGTATCCGATCTGATGTGGCGGAAGGGCAGGCGGATAGGCCCGAGTTCTATGAATAGTCTCCTTTATAGTCACTACAACTTTTTTTCTTGTTTATAATTCATTTTGAAATCTTTACTGTAGTCACTTTAAAAAGAAAAAACATTAAGCATACCCCAAGAACAATTTACGAATACAGTACTGTACGTACTGTACAGTTATAATCAGGAACAGCGGCAAGCGTAATGTATCGAGGTCCGTTACACACTGATGAAATAATCAACAAGGAGCAGAACGCTGCTCTTTTTCTGTCACAACTTGTATTTTGCACACGAGGAGAATCGTACCAGACGGCATTTTCGCCGATCCCAAGAAGTTCAGCCAAAACGTGGCTGAAGTAGCATTCTTATTGGCCACGTACCGATGATGTCATCTATTATTACTACTACTATTACTTTTGCTTTGGCTCTGTATAGTACAAGGGCAAACTTATTTTAATGAAAGAAGTTTAATGAAAATTTTAAAAAATAATCGTTAAATCACTTTCTGAATATTATTTTAACAAAAGAATTGTTATAAAAAATTTTAAAAATAATAAAAAAAACTTTCCGTAGGCAGGGTTTGAACACACGCCAAAAGCGATTTCCCTTACTAGCATGTAGCGCTATGTCACTCAGCCACGACTTTGTGCTATATGTATGTTATGACTCGTGATGTCGTATCTGTATCGGCCAATCAGATCAAAGGATATCTGAAGCTCTTGGGATCCGCGAAAATGCTAGCAGACACCCGCTTCCAATGCCTTGGCAATGTTGCCAATGCAACGCTTTGCCTTCCTCATTTAATTACGATAAAAGAAAACTAGGCCAGATAATACGGAGGCCGGGTAGTCGCGAGCCGGATACTAGAGACCTGCACGGGCCGAATTTTTCGGCCCGAGCCCAATCCAGCGCAAACGTACCTAGGCCCGGCCCAGCCCGGGCCCGAAAAGTTTAGGAGATTTTCGGCCCGAGCCCGGCCCGGCCCGGTAAGTTTTTTAAAATTCTTGGCCCAAGCCCAGCCCGGGCCCGATAAATTTTAAAAGTTTTTGGCCCGACCCCGGCCCGATAATTTAAAAAAATATCTCGAGCCCCAATCTTTCTCAAAATTTAGTACTAAATTTGACCTAACCTCAGAAACCTTTTCTAAACTCTGGTTTACAACCTGACGCTTGCCTCCCGAATGGTACCACTACCTCCTAGAACTTTGCCTGTCATCGAGAGAACAAAAACTCCATTCCCTGTAACAAAAATCTAACTTTATTGATTTTTAGCATAAAGTGAAGATGGCAATATTGTTTAGCGACAGGCAAAACATTCCCACCCCTTCTTATTATTTTGAGTTCAGTGAAGGTCAAGGTCAGAGCTCAATTTACCGCATAATGCCTGCAATCCTCTATAATGAAAGTGGAGCCGCTGAGCAATACAAACTGTAAATAGCTATTGCATTCTTTGTAACATTTTTCACGAACACACTTCTTCAACGTTTGGCTTTATTCCTATTATCGTTTAAAGAAATTCAGTAATTATTAAAGAATTGCAATGGATCGGCCCCAGCCCAGCCTGACCTGAAGAGAAAGCAGTGTCGGCCAGCCCAGGCCCGGCCCGACCCAAAGAAATAGTGTCGGCCCGCCCAAGCCCGGCCCGGCCCAAAGAAATAACAGAGTCGGCCCGCGGGCCGGGCCGGGCTTCGGGCCTCGCGCCAGGCCCGGCCCGTGCAGGTCTCTACCGGATACTCGGGAGTCTACTGTAATATTTGTCATTTTTTTCTTGTTCCTAGGGCCAACATTAAAACCCAAGCCTCAAATTGAGTATCGTTTCCAGATATTTCCATCATCGAGAAAGATCTATTTAACCTAAGTTGAAGATAACTCAACTAATGATCACCTCTTCATACAAACCTTACTATAGTATCTGGACTTGTCTTACAAGGAAGGTTTACAACTAACTAACAGTGTTTGTGCAACATTAAGCAAGTGTTTCGTGTTTTTTTTTTTTTTTTAAGTGGTTAACGCATTGGATTCCTATCCAAGCGTTTCAGATTCAAATCCATGCAGGCACGAAATTTTTAACGGTGTCGTCCCACTTGCGACAGTTCTATTAGTGACAGGAACTATTAACTGTCCTATGAGCGACCGATTCGATCTGTTAATTGCCCTACGAGTCACTGGTTCGTTCATACTAAGATAATCGAAGTAGATAAGGTTCTCTCTTTTTTAACTTGTTTCGTGCTAATGTGATTTAGAACCTAACAAAATGTACTATGGAAAATTTCGCTCTACCTGAATTTAATACGTGAGAATGCTCTCATTACATTAACAATCTTTTGTATGTTTTTCCTAATATTATATTTTTGAATTAATTTCTATGAATACACTGACCATAACAAGGGGAAAACTAACTAAATATTTAGAGTAGCTCAGCCTTTGTCTATGATTCTAATATAATTAAAACTTTCATGTTAAAATGATACTTAGCATAAGTTCAAATTGAATATGTTTATGGCATAAGAAAGAAATCAGAAAGAGGTAGGGGCGCCCGAAGAAAGTTTTCTAGGGAGGGGAATCTTCATGGTTGCTGTATCATGTCTGGTATATCTGGTATTTAATATGCGTGGTTTGCTATATTATGTATACATTTTCGTGAGCCAGGGGGCGATCCCTGCCTTCCCATCATTGCACATGGAAATAAGGTGTTCACCACTTGAGGATATCAAAGAAATCTAAAAACACGGTGTATTTGAAGTAATTATTACACAAGTTACAAATCTCTCGCAGGCTTAACAATTCGTCTAGTTATAAGGGATTATTTCAGATTGCTACATGACAAGCTTTTATGTATAAGTCAAAATAAGGGAAGGAGGCAAATTAAGCAATTAGTTTACGTTTTAGTAGCTTACAGTAGGAAAGAAGGTAGTTTAAAGAGTTTGTTTATCTTTTGGATTGTTTAGAGTGAACTGCATTGTAATTAGTGGGATTGGTTGACAATAGCCAATCAGATGTATGGGATCTCAAAAGCTGTCTTTTATCATTGACATTTTTTTTTTTTTTTCATTTTATTCACAGTGTCTTAGGAAGTCAAAAGTAGATAGTTGGCGAAACTTTTACACGTTTAAGTTTTTCAAAATAAAATATATTACTGGGTTTAGTGAGTAATTAGATTTGAATCAAATTAAGTACAGAAAACAGAGCTTTTGAAGAAAGGGGGATATTACAACTGGATTTTCAATAATTACATAGGAATATACAGTACTTTTCATGGAAATATTCCTGTTGTCTTGTTAAGTTATTTAATATGTTTTATGTCAAATCTAACTCAAAAATTAAAATAAGTTTTATTTGCACTTACAGTAGAGGAAAAATATATTTGACGAACAGTATCACTGGCATGTACATATTTCATACCAAGGTTGTTCGGGCGCTAAGAGCGCCAGAGGCAAACACATTTTACGAGATGGAATCGTCATCTTCCATCATCTCAATGCAAATGAATCGGTCGCTCATAGGACAGATAACAGTTCCTGTCGCTAATAGGACTGTCGCCTCTGGGACTCATTCATTTTTAACATGCTTCAATTTCAGTTTCAATCCACCAGTGTGATTTGCAAGATCTTATCCTGTGGAGAAGGAAAGAAACATTCGAATGATGAGAATTACGTATAATTGAAGTATGTCCTTGAATGAAGATGAAGATTTAAAAACTTATTTCCTTCAATCGTTTCAGATTTGATATTTTCAATTCAGTTAATTTAAACCATTTTCAGACTAGTTCGTGTATGATTAGTGTTTTTTTTTTCTACTCACATACAGTATGTAGTGAAATAACACATTATACACACAACGAATTATAATGTTATTGATACATGGCACTCATTGGACAATGCACTGCAAACAACAGAGATTAATCCTTAACTGGAGAAATTACCTTACGTCAACTACACAACCAAAAACTTGTTTCAGTGCTGTACAAGCTTACTGTTATCTCCTAGTTGAAATATTAGGTGTAAATTTAGTTGCATTCGTCCAGGCGTTTGTGATACCAACAAAAGTACTGGAGACGACCTAATGGGGAAGTCAGGAGAATGTACGTTTGCTGTTAGCTGTACGTCACGTCACATCACATTCTCACCACATAACCAAGTGCCAACAATTTAACCTGTTTGGAAATTAAAAAAAAAAAAAAGTAATCCATTTACACTCTCATTGTCTGCTCAGTTCACCGCAGTTCTACTGTTCGTCACGTAATGGGGAGTTGTCTTAGCACACCAGCAGCAACAACCCGGCGCTGTGGTCGCCACCTGTCCATTGCCAATCCAGACACACCATCGGACTCCAGTCTTCCAACTTCAGGTATTTCCATTATTCTGATAACCATCTATATACGTATGAGACGGTAGTGAGACAGGCCATGAAAAGTGGTGCTGAAAATAGCTAGGATGAGGTAGCGGAAATGGAAACGTTGAGGTCGATCTGGGATGTAAGAAGGAAGGTTCGCATCAGGGCCGAATACATCAAGGGCAAGGGTGCCGATCCTGGGGGGCCGAGGGCCGCCCCCAAATCTCATGTGGGCCCACCTACTGTATTTGTGAATATACAATATTTGGCATAATTTGAGTGCAATTTGTCTTAAAATCTTTATATATATATACACCTTCTGCATCTGAATGCCCCCCCCCCTTCAAATTTACAGAGAAATCGGCGCCCTTGATCAAGGGCACTGGAAATGAAGGTGCAGGAATCCAAGTTGAGATGATTTAGTGGACCCACACTGAGAAAAGGTTAAGAATACGTTGAGGGAATAGTTATGTAAATTAAAAAGTCGGGCAGCGGAGACGAAGCAGGCCTTAAAGATGGAGGGATTTAGTGGATGAGGCCCTGATGGCCCTCGTGTGCACTACATACTTCACTATGGCGAATTCTAATCAAAAACAACCCCACCTGAGTGGGTAAAGCTGAAGAAAAAGAAGAGACCTTATTACAAACAATGGAGTCTCTTCAAGAAATTTACGTCGCTAAAACTTTAAATGATATCGATTTAAATTAAAGGAAGAACGCTTTCTTAGTCTACTATTTATTGTGTGTACAACTTTCTGAATCTGTACGTGATCTAATTCCCTTAGTTTGTAATAATGGAAGTTGAATTTTTACCGATATGACTTTCCTCAAGAGCTACCACTAATTGGAAACTATCGTGATATAACAAGTTACTAGAAATTACTTTTAAAAGAAATTACAATACAAATAGGCACAAACAATGCGGGGTTGCCACGTTAAATTCTTCCAGGTTTTCCAAGCGTGATATGAGTTGTTAAATAGAACGTAATACTGGTATCGTGGTAGGTTGTAGACCTCGGTGTTTGTAATACAACCTTGAACATGACAAGCAATTTCTTTCAGTCATTCTTCAAACACTTGAACACAAAACGATTTTTAAAAAAATAAAATAAAGCAACTACTTGATAACAATATTTTAGCGGAAGATACTGCACGTGATCAAATACTTATTATGCACTCCGTATTAGTAGGTCATGCTTATTGCCTCAGTGTGACTCAAAGATGAGATTGTATAAGAGAACTAATCAAACTGACCACAGGATCTAGTGCCTAATTTAATCGTCTTATGTCTTTGATTTGATATGAGTTTAGCGTCTCGCTCAGCATCAAAGCTATATGAGATGTGGATCTACGGATTAATGTGATCCAAACCACGTGTGCTCGCTCCGGAAATCAACCCGGATTATGTCTTTGCAAATCAATAATAACATACTCGCTGCAACAATACAATGTTTCTCTCAAAGTATAGTCCGCAAGTCATCAGTAGTCATCGTTATGATTACGGATGGTTCGCATTCATAAATGAGAACGATAAAAATGTCTTATAGCACTAAGATTCACATTTGTAAAATATTGAAAGCGGAAGCCATGAAGAACGAAAACAGATCTCCAGTTTGATACAAGAAAATCAAAGAAAGTATAATTGTAGAAAATAAATGCCTTACATCTCACAAGACTGTATGTCTAGAATATATATATATATATTTTTTTAATGTAAAAGTCATATTTTCAAAATAACATTGTAGAAACTTTAAAAATATACTGAAAATGAGAGACAAAATTAGAACAATAAAAAAGATACAGTAGGAACGGCGATGGAACAACAACAAATTAAAAATTGCGACGAACGGGAACAAAGTTAACTAAAAATTCGTTCTGAAATCCAACACTTTACGTTTAGCAGACATTACTTATGTAATACAAGAAAAAATGATTGGAAAAATCGTAGATATTGATTGAAAGCATTAATCCTTTAGAGACAGGTGTGGCATATAAACAAAACCAACTGTTTTGTTGGTATTAACACCATATCTGGATGGAGAGGATGGATGTAGCTAATAAGCCTCATTTGCGTTTAATTGGTCAAATAAATAATTTAATATCCAATAATATGCTTGGATGGCTTTCACGGCATCCGTTTTTCCTTCTTTGGTTCCTAAAGATCTCTACTTTTTTTTGGTAGTAGTCTAATTGCGAATTTTAGTTAACAGAACTAATTCTGTATGTAGTTTGCTTAAAAAATTATTAAATTCTTACCTCCACATGCTATTTTGTATTTTCGTATTTTTGCTCAAATACAAAATTAATCTTTTAGTAAATTATAAAAGTGTTCTGGCAACTTGCTGCATAAAGCAAATACAATTTAAAGCCTGTTTGAAACAATAAAACACTGCAACGAAACATAGAGTGATCAATTGATTAGTCACTAGAATTTCCCACGATACTAGATGAAACAGAATTTTCGTGACGAGACGGAGCGCTTATAGCAGAAATAGGTACACTTTCCGAGACGAGACATCACTTTCACAACACCTTTTCGAGGTCTCTTCTTCTGTCTAATAGATAATCCTATTGACGAGTAATAACATGTCAACTGATGTAACGAAAATAATAGTAGAGAAATAATAATAATAATAATAATAATAATAATAATAATAATAATAATAATAATAATAATAATGGAGTACACTCGTAATTTAAAATGTAGATGTTATATTAGTTACAGTGCACTCCCTCTTAAGCACTCTTTCTTTAACCTTCTGTCAACTTAACCGCCCACTCATCTTTCAAGAAATAAGTTATTTCTGGTTTGTGTGGTAGTTCAGTGTCACTATCGCAGCTTTTCGTTGAAACTTCTGATTTTGGTAGGTTAGATTTATTGAATTGCAATATTGTAAGACATTTTTACATTATAAAGATTCTATATAATTTAAGACTATGAAATTGTGATTTTTCGGTATAGCTAACATTTTCGTTATCCTACCAGTTCTCGTGGTGATCGGTTAACAGGAAGTCTACTGAACATGAAAAAAAAAAAAAAAATAGTCAGTATGTCCATTTGCCATTTATGTTCAGTGTTCACACTTGCGTGTTTCAACAAAATATGTATGAAGGAACAAATCGGATCTATATAATGCTGAACATCATTAAAAAGATAATGATAAAGAAAATCGATGATTACCTATCTCATGCAGCATTTGGAATTGATTAATATTCAGTTTGAAGGGAAGTTAAAAGGAAAAGTGAAAGAGCATACCTTCGATTACAGTAGAATATTAACATATATTTTAGAATATCCTTGTTGTCCACTAACCACAAGGTTGAGAATATGAGCTGTCTGAAACCTAGACGCACTAACTACTTTTTCTCCTATTTCGTAGTTGTGGGAAATGGCTATGGAAACACGTTATTATTGCACACCGGAACCTATGTCACTACAGAAATAGAGTCGTGGAAATTGACG